>NW_027457909.1:772500-775000 GCF_050624435.1 Tenrec ecaudatus | reverse complement strand
CACACACATTAATTTTCTTGCCAAATCTCTGCAGTCCTTCTGACTTCGTGTCCTTTTTAAACACACACACACACACACACACACTTGTAGAATCTCTGGAGGACTTCTGATTTCATGTCCTTTTTACACACACACACACACACACACTCCCTCACTCTCACACTCATACCTTTCCAGAAAACCTAGAGGGCTTCTGATTTCATGTCCTTTTAACACAACACACTCACCCTTGCAGAATCTCTAGAGGGCTTCTGACTTCCTGTACTTTTGACACACACACACACAAACACCCTTGCAGAATCTCCAGACATTTTCTGACTTCGTGTTGTTTTCACACATACACACACACACACTCTGGTAGAATCTCTGGAGGGCTTCTAATATGGTTTACTTATTTCAAACACAACAAACACACACACACACACAGACCTTTGCATAATCAATATTGGGCTTCTGACTTCGTGTAATTTTTACCCTCACACACAAACGCACACACACACACACACACACACACACACATACAACCTTGCAGAATCTCTGGAGGGCTTCTGACTTTGTGTTCTTTTTACACAAACATACACACATACACACACCCTTGAAGAATCTGTAGAGGGCTTCTGACTTCGTGTCTTTTTACACAAACACACACACACCAAACACACATACACCCTGGTAGAATCTCTGGATGGTGGCTGACTTGCTGTCCTTTTTACACACACACACACACACACACACAAACACCCTTGCAGAATATCTAGAGGGTTTCTGAATTTGTGTCTGTTTACACACACACACACACACACACACACACACCCTTACAGAACCTATGGACAGCTTCAGACTCCATGTCCTTTTTACACACACACACACACACACACATACACTTGCAGAATCAATAGTCGGCTTCTGACTTGGTGTCTTTTTTACACACACGCACACAGACACATACACACACCTGTGCAGAATCTGTGGAGGACTTCTAACAACATGTCCTTTTTACACACACACACACACACACACACACAAAGACATACTCTTGCAGGATCTCTAGAGTGCTTCTGACTTGGTGTCCTTTATACACACACACACACACATACACCCTTCCAGAACTCTACAATGATTCTGATTTCATGTCCTTTTTACACACACACACACACACACACACACACACACACACACAAACATACCATTGCAGAATCAATAGAGGGCTTCTGACTTCATGTCTTTTTTATACACACACACACACACCCTTACAGATCCTCTGGAGGGCTTCTGATTTCATGTCCTTTTTTCACACACACACACACACACACTTTTGCAGAATCAATAGTCGGTTTCTGACTTCGTGTCCTTTTTACAAACACCCACACACACACACGCCCTTGCAGAAATTCTAGAGGGCTTCTGAATTTGTGACCTTATTACACACGCACACACTCACACACATAAAACCTTGCAGAATCTCTTGAGAGCTTCATACTTGGTCTCCTTTTTACAAACACACACACACATCATGGCAGAATCTCTAGATGGCTTCTGACTTCAGGATCTTTTTACACACACACACACACACACACCTTTGCAGAAACTATGGAGTGTTTCTGACTTCATGTGTCCTTTTTACACACACTCTCACACACACACACACCCTTGCAGAATGTCTTGAGGGCTTCTGACGTCATGTCCTTGTTACACAAACACACACTTGCATAATCTCTGGGGGGTCTGACTTCGTATGCTTTTTACACACACACACTCACACACACACCCTCCCTCAACTGATACTCATACCTTTGTAAAATTCCTAGAGGGCTTCTGACTTCCGTACCTTTTTATACACACACACACACACACACACACACTCACACACACTCCAAACTCATTTTCTTGCAAAATCTCTGCAGTCCTTCTGACTTCGTGTTCTTTTTAAACACACACACACACACACACATACACTTGTAGAATCTCTGGAGGACTTCTGATTTCATGTCCTTATTACACACACACACACACACACACTCCCTCACTCTCACTCTGGAGGACTTCTGATTTCATGTCCTTATTACACACACACACACACACACACACACACTCCCTCACTCTCACACTCATACCTTTCCAGAAAACCTAGAGGGCTTCTGATTTCGTGTCCTTTTAACACAACACACTCACCCTTGCAGAATCTCTAGAGGGCTTCTGACTTCCTGTACTTTTGACACACACAAACACCCTTGCAGAATCTCCAGACATTTTCTGACTTCGTGTTGTTTTCACACATACACACACACACACACACTCTGGCAGAATCTCTGGAGGGCTTCTAATATGGTTTACTTATTTCAAACACAACAAACACACACACACAGACCTTTGCATAATCAATATTGGGCTTCTGACTTCGTGTAATTTTTACCCTCACACACAAACACACACATACAACCTTGCAGAATCTCTGGAGGGCTTCTGATTTTGTGTCATTTTTACACAAACATACACACAT
>NW_027457909.1:767500-770000 GCF_050624435.1 Tenrec ecaudatus | reverse complement strand
ACACACATACACTTGTAGAATCTCTGGAGGACTTCTGATTTCATGTCCTTATTACACACACACACACACACACACTCCCTCACTCTCACTCTGGAGGACTTCTGATTTCATGTCCTTATTACACACACACACACACACACACACACACTCCCTCACTCTCACACTCATACCTTTCCAGAAAACCTAGAGGGCTTCTGATTTCGTGTCCTTTTAACACAACACACTCACCCTTGCAGAATCTCTAGAGGGCTTCTGACTTCCTGTACTTTTGACACACACAAACACCCTTGCAGAATCTCCAGACATTTTCTGACTTCGTGTTGTTTTCACACATACACACACACACACACACTCTGGCAGAATCTCTGGAGGGCTTCTAATATGGTTTACTTATTTCAAACACAACAAACACACACACACAGACCTTTGCATAATCAATATTGGGCTTCTGACTTCGTGTAATTTTTACCCTCACACACAAACACACACATACAACCTTGCAGAATCTCTGGAGGGCTTCTGATTTTGTGTCATTTTTACACAAACATACACACATACACACACCCTTGAAGAATCTCTAGAGGGCTTCTGACTTCGTGTCTTTTTACACAAACACACACACACCACACACACATACACCCTTGTAGAATCTCTGGATGGTGGCTGACTTGCTGTCCTTTTTACACACACACACACACACACACACAAACCCTTGCAGAATATCTAGAGGGTTTCTGAATTTGTGTCTGTTGTACACATACACACACACCCTTACAGAACCTCTGGACGGCTTCAGATTCCATGTCCTTTTTACACACACACACACACACACGCACACACTTTTCCAGAATCAATAGTCGGCTTCTGACTTGGTATCCTTTTTACACACACGCAGACAGACACACATACACACACCTGTGCAGAATCTGTGGAGGACTTCTAACAACATGTCCTTTTTACACACACACACACACACACACACACACACAAAGATATACTCTTGCAGGATCTCTAGAGTGCTTCTGACTTGGTGTCCTTTATACACACACACACATACACCCTTCCAGAACTCTACAAGGATTCTGATATCATGTCCTTTTTACACACACACACACACACACACACACACACATTAATTTTCTTGCCAAATCTCTGCAGTCCTTCTGACTTCGTGTCCTTTTTAAACACACACACACACACACACACACACTTGTAGAATCTCTGGAGGACTTCTGATTTCATGTCCTTTTTACACACACACACACACACACACTCCCTCACTCTCACACTCATACCTTTCCAGAAAACCTAGAGGGCTTCTGATTTCATGTCCTTTTAACACAACACACTCACCCTTGCAGAATCTCTAGAGGGCTTCTGACTTCCTGTACTTTTGACACACACACACACAAACACCCTTGCAGAATCTCCAGATATTTTCTGACTTCGTGTTGTTTTCACACATACACACACACACACTCTGGTAGAATCTCTGGAGGGCTTCTAATATGGTTTACTTATTTCAAACACAACAAACACACACACACACACAGACCTTTGCATAATCAATATTGGGCTTCTGACTTCGTGTAATTTTTACCCTCACACACAAACGCACACACACACACACACACACACACACACATACAACCTTGCAGAATCTCTGGAGGGCTTCTGACTTTGTGTTCTTTTTACACAAACATACACACATACACACACCCTTGAAGAATCTGTAGAGGGCTTCTGACTTCGTGTCTTTTTACACAAACACACACACACCAAACACACATACACCCTGGTAGAATCTCTGGATGGTGGCTGACTTGCTGTCCTTTTTACACACACACACACACACACACACACACAAACACCCTTGCAGAATATCTAGAGGGTTTCTGAATTTGTGTCTGTTTACACACACACACACACACACACCCTTACAGAACCTCTGGACGGCTTCAGACTCCATGTCCTTTTTACACACACACACACTTTTGCAGAATCAATAGTCGGTTTCTGATATGGTATCCTTTTTACACACACGCACACAGACACATACACACACCTGTGCAGAATCTGTGGAGGACTTCTAACAACATGTCCTTTTTACACACACACACACACACACACACACACAAAGACATACTCTTGCAGGATCTCTAGAGTGCTTCTGACTTGGTGTCCTTTATACACACATACACACATACACCCTTCCAGAACTCTACAGTGATTCTGACTTTATGTCCTTTTTACACACACACACACACACACACAAACACACCATTGCAGAATCAATAGAGGTCTTCTGACTTCATGTCCTTTTTACACACACACACACACACACACACCCTTACAGAACCTCTGGAGGGCTTCTGATTTCATGTCCTTTTTACACACACACACACACACACACACACACTTTTGCAGAATCAATAGTCGGCTTCTGACTTCGTGTCCTTTTTACAAACACACACACACACACACACCCTTGCAGAATTTC
>NW_027457909.1:722500-762500 GCF_050624435.1 Tenrec ecaudatus | reverse complement strand
CACACTTGTAGAATCTCTGGAGGACTTCTGATTTCATGTCCTTTTTACACACACACACACACACACTCCCTCACTCTCACACTCATACCTTTCCAGAAAACCTAGAGGGCTTCTGATTTCATGTCCTTTTAACACAACACACTCACCCTTGCAGAATCTCTAGAGGGCTTCTGACTTCCTGTACTTTTGACACACACACACACAAACACCCTTGCAGAATCTCCAGACATTTTCTGACTTCGTGTTGTTTTCACACATACACACACACACACTCTGGTAGAATCTCTGGAGGGCTTCTAATATGGTTTACTTATTTCAAACACAACAAACACACACACACACACAGACCTTTGCATAATCAATATTGGGCTTCTGACTTCGTGTAATTTTTACCCTCACACACAAACGCACACACACACACACACACACACACACACATACAACCTTGCAGAATCTCTGGAGGGCTTCTGACTTTGTGTTCTTTTTACACAAACATACACACATACACACACCCTTGAAGAATCTGTAGAGGGCTTCTGACTTCGTGTCTTTTTACACAAACACACACACACCAAACACACATACACCCTGGTAGAATCTCTGGATGGTGGCTGACTTGCTGTCCTTTTTACACACACACACACACACACACACAAACACCCTTGCAGAATATCTAGAGGGTTTCTGAATTTGTGTCTGTTTACACACACACACACACACACACACACACACACACCCTTACAGAACCTATGGACAGCTTCAGACTCCATGTCCTTTTTACACACACACACACACACACACATACACTTGCAGAATCAATAGTCGGCTTCTGACTTGGTGTCTTTTTTACACACACGCACACAGACACATACACACACCTGTGCAGAATCTGTGGAGGACTTCTAACAACATGTCCTTTTTACACACACACACACACACACACACACAAAGACATACTCTTGCAGGATCTCTAGAGTGCTTCTGACTTGGTGTCCTTTATACACACACACACACACATACACCCTTCCAGAACTCTACAATGATTCTGATTTCATGTCCTTTTTACACACACACACACACACACACACACACACACACACACAAACATACCATTGCAGAATCAATAGAGGGCTTCTGACTTCATGTCTTTTTTATACACACACACACACACCCTTACAGATCCTCTGGAGGGCTTCTGATTTCATGTCCTTTTTTCACACACACACACACACACACACTTTTGCAGAATCAATAGTCGGTTTCTGACTTCGTGTCCTTTTTACAAACACCCACACACACACACGCCCTTGCAGAAATTCTAGAGGGCTTCTGAATTTGTGACCTTATTACACACGCACACACTCACACACATAAAACCTTGCAGAATCTCTTGAGAGCTTCATACTTGGTCTCCTTTTTACAAACACACACACACATCATGGCAGAATCTCTAGATGGCTTCTGACTTCAGGATCTTTTTACACACACACACACACACACACCTTTGCAGAAACTATGGAGTGTTTCTGACTTCATGTGTCCTTTTTACACACACTCTCACACACACACACACCCTTGCAGAATGTCTTGAGGGCTTCTGACGTCATGTCCTTGTTACACAAACACACACTTGCATAATCTCTGGGGGGTCTGACTTCGTATGCTTTTTACACACACACACTCACACACACACCCTCCCTCAACTGATACTCATACCTTTGTAAAATTCCTAGAGGGCTTCTGACTTCCGTACCTTTTTATACACACACACACACACACACACACACTCACACACACTCCAAACTCATTTTCTTGCAAAATCTCTGCAGTCCTTCTGACTTCGTGTTCTTTTTAAACACACACACACACACACACATACACTTGTAGAATCTCTGGAGGACTTCTGATTTCATGTCCTTATTACACACACACACACACACACACTCCCTCACTCTCACTCTGGAGGACTTCTGATTTCATGTCCTTATTACACACACACACACACACACACTCCCTCACTCTCACACTCATACCTTTCCAGAAAACCTAGAGGGCTTCTGGTTTCGTGTCCTTTTAACACAACACACTCACCCTTGCAGAATCTCTAGAGGGCTTCTGACTTCCTGTACTTTTGACACACACAAACACCCTTGCAGAATCTCCAGACATTTTCTGACTTCGTGTTGTTTTCACACATACACACACACACACACACTCTGGCAGAATCTCTGGAGGGCTTCTAATATGGTTTACTTATTTCAAACACAACAAACACACACACACAGACCTTTGCATAATCAATATTGGGCTTCTGACTTCGTGTAATTTTTACCCTCACACACAAACACACACATACAACCTTGCAGAATCTCTGGAGGGCTTCTGACTTTGTGTCATTTTTACACAAACATACACACATACACACACCCTTGAAGAATCTCTAGAGGGCTTCTGACTTCGTGTCTTTTTACACAAACACACACACACCACACACACATACACCCTTGTAGAATCTCTGGATGGTGGCTGACTTGCTGTCCTTTTTACACACACACACACACACACACACACACAAACCCTTGCAGAATATCTAGAGGGTTTCTGAATTTGTGTCTGTTGTACACATACACACACACCCTTACAGAACCTCTGGACGGCTTCAGATTCCATGTCCTTTTTACACACACACACACACACACGCACACACTTTTCCAGAATCAATAGTCGGCTTCTGACTTGGTATCCTTTTTACACACACGCAGACAGACACACATACACACACCTGTGCAGAATCTGTGGAGGACTTCTAACAACATGTCCTTTTTACACACACACACACACACACACACACAAAGATATACTCTTGCAGGATCTCTAGAGTGCTTCTGACTTGGTGTCCTTTATACACACACACACATACACCCTTCCAGAACTCTACAAGGATTCTGATATCATGTCCTTTTAACACACACACACACACACACACACACACACACACACATTAATTTTCTTGCCAAATCTCTGCAGTCCTTCTGACTTCGTGTCCTTTTTAAACACACACACACACACTTGCAGAATCTCTGGAGGACTTCTGATTTCATGTCCTTTTTACACACACACACACACACACTCCCTCACTCTCACACTCATACCTTTCCAGAAAACCTAGAGGGCTTCTGATTTCATGTCCTTTTAACACAACACACTCACCCTTGCAGAATCTCTAGAGGGCTTCTGACTTCCTGTACTTTTGACACACACACACACAAACACCCTTGCAGAATCTCCAGATATTTTCTGACTTCGTGTTGTTTTCACACATACACACACACACACTCTGGTAGAATCTCTGGAGGGCTTCTAATATGGTTTACTTATTTCAAACACAACAAACACACACACACACACAGACCTTTGCATAATCAATATTGGGCTTCTGACTTCGTGTAATTTTTACCCTCACACACAAACGCACACACACACACACACACACACACACATACAACCTTGCAGAATCTCTGGAGGGCTTCTGACTTTGTGTTCTTTTTACACAAACATACACACATACACACACCCTTGAAGAATCTGTAGAGGGCTTCTGACTTCGTGTCTTTTTACACAAACACACACACACCAAACACACATACACCCTGGTAGAATCTCTGGATGGTGGCTGACTTGCTGTCCTTTTTACACACACACACACACACACACACACACACACACACAAACACCCTTGCAGAATATCTAGAGGGTTTCTGAATTTGTGTCTGTTTACACACACACACACACACACACCCTTACAGAACCTCTGGACGGCTTCAGACTCCATGTCCTTTTTACACACACACACACTTTTGCAGAATCAATAGTCGGTTTCTGATATGGTATCCTTTTTACACACACGCACACAGACACATACACACACCTGTGCAGAATCTGTGGAGGACTTCTAACAACATGTCCTTTTTACACACACACACACACACACACACACACACAAAGACATACTCTTGCAGGATCTCTAGAGTGCTTCTGACTTGGTGTCCTTTATACACACATACACACATACACCCTTCCAGAACTCTACAGTGATTCTGACTTTATGTCCTTTTTACACACACACACACACACACACAAACACACCATTGCAGAATCAATAGAGGTCTTCTGACTTCATGTCCTTTTTACACACACACACACACACACACCCTTACAGAACCTCTGGAGGGCTTCTGATTTCATGTCCTTTTTACACACACACACACACACACACACACACACTTTTGCAGAATCAATAGTCGGCTTCTGACTTCGTGTCCTTTTTACAAACACACACACACACACACACCCTTGCAGAATTTCTAGAGGGCTTCTGAATTTGTGACCTTATTACACACGCACACACTCACACACATAAAACCTTGCAGAATCTCTTGAGAGCTTCATACTTGGTCTCCTTTTTACAAACACACACACACACATCATGCAGAATCTCTAGATGGCTTCTGACTTCAGGATCTTTTTACACACACACACACACACCTTTGCAGAAACTATGGAGTGTTTCTGACTTCATGTGTCCTTTTTACACACACTCACACACACACACCCTTGCAGAATCTCTTGAGGTCTTCTGACGTCATGTCCTTGTTACACGCACACACTTGCATAATCTCTGGGGGTCTGACTTCGTGTCCTTTTTACACACACACTCACACACACACCCTACCTCACACTGATACTCATACCTTTGGAAAATTCCTAGAGGGCTTCTGACTTCCTGTCCTTTTTACACACACACACACAGATACACACACCCTTGCAGAAATTCTATAGGGCTTCGGACTTCGTGTTCTTTTTACGCACGCACACACACACACACACAGACATGCACGCACCCTTGCAGAGTCTCTGGAATGCTTCTGACTTCGTGTTCTTTTTACACACACACACACACACACACACACACACATACATGCATCCTTGCAGAATCGCAGGAATTCATCTCACGTCATGTAATTTATACACATACACATACACACTCAAACTCATTCCCTTGCAAAATCACTTGAGGGTTTCTTACTTTGTGTTCTTTTTACAAACATACACACACACACAGACACACCCTTGCAGGATCTCTAGAGGGCTTCTGACTTGGTGTGCTTTTTACACACACGCACACAGACACACATACACACACCTGTGCAGAATCTTTGGAGGACTTCTAAAATGTCGTTTATAAACACACACACACACATCCCTTGCAGAATCTCTAGAGGGATTCAGACTTCGTGTCCTTTTTACACACACACACACACACACACACACACACATCCTTGCAGGAACTCTACAGCGATTCTAAATTCCTATCCTTTTACACACTCACACGCTTGCATAATGCCTGCAGGGCTTCTGTCTTCATGTCCTTTTTATACACACACACAGGCACACAACCTTGCACAATCTCTAGAGTCCTTTTGATTTCTTGTCCTTTTTACACACACACACACACACACACACACACCTTTGCAGAAACTATGGAGTGTTTCTGATTTCATGTGTCCTTTTTACACACACACACACACACACACACATACAACCTTGCAGAATCTCTGGAGGGCTTCTGACTTTGTGTCATTTTTACACAAACATACACACATACACACACCCTTGAAGAATCTCTAGAGGGCTTCTGACTTCGTGTCTTTTTACACAAACACACACACACCACACACACATATACCCTTGTAAAATCTCTGGATGGTGGCTGACTTGCTGTCCTTTTTACACACACACACGCACACACACACACACACACACAAACCCTTGCAGAATATCTAGAGGGTTTCTGAATTTGTGTCTGTTGTACACACACACACACACACCCTTACAGAACCTCTGGACGGCTTCAGATTCCATGTCCTTTTTACACACACACACACACACACACACACACACACACTTTTCCAGAATCAATAGTCGGCTTCTGACTTGGTATCCTTTTTACACACACGCAGACAGACACACATACACACACCTGTGCAGAATCTGTGGAGGACTTCTAACAACATGTCCTTTTTACACACACACACACACACACACACAAAGATATACTCTTGCAGGATCTCTAGAGTGCTTCTGACTTGGTGTCCTTTATACACACACACACATACACCCTTCCAGAACTCTACAAGGATTCTGACTTCATGTCCTTTTTACACACACACACACACACACACACAAATTCATTTTCTTGCCAAATCTCTGCAGTCCTTCTGACTTCGTGTCCTTTTTAAACACACACACACCACACACACACTTGTAGAATCTCTGGAGGACTTCTGATTTCATGTCCTTTTTACACACACACACACACACACTCCCTCACTCTCACACTCATACCTTTCCAGAAAACCTAGAGGGCTTCTGATTTCATGTCCTTTTAACACAACACACTCACCCTTGCAGAATCTCTAGAGGGCTTCTGACTTCCTGTACTTTTGACACACACACACACAAACACCCTTGCAGAATCTCCAGATATTTTCTGACTTCGTGTTGTTTTCACACATACACACACACACACTCTGGTAGAATCTCTGGAGGGCTTCTAATATGGTTTACTTATTTCAAACACAACAAACACACACACACACACAGACCTTTGCATAATCAATATTGGGCTTCTGACTTCGTGTAATTTTTACCCTCACACACAAACGCACACACACACACACACACACACACATACAACCTTGCAGAATCTCTGGAGGGCTTCTGACTTTGTGTTCTTTTTACACAAACATACACACATACACACACCCTTGAAGAATCTGTAGAGGGCTTCTGACTTCGTGTCTTTTTACACAAACACACACACACCAAACACACATACACCCTGGTAGAATCTCTGGATGGTGGCTGACTTGCTGTCCTTTTTACACACACACACACACACACACACACACACACAAACACCCTTGCAGAATATCTAGAGGGTTTCTGAATTTGTGTCTGTTTACACACACACACACACACACACCCTTACAGAACCTCTGGACGGCTTCAGACTCCATGTCCTTTTTACACACACACACACTTTTGCAGAATCAATAGTCGGTTTCTGATATGGTATCCTTTTTACACACACGCACACAGACACATACACACACCTGTGCAGAATCTGTGGAGGACTTCTAACAACATGTCCTTTTTACACACACACACACACACACACACACAAAGACATACTCTTGCAGGATCTCTAGAGTGCTTCTGACTTGGTGTCCTTTATACACACATACACACATACACCCTTCCAGAACTCTACAGTGATTCTGACTTTATGTCCTTTTTACACACACACACACACACACACACACACAAACACACCATTGCAGAATCAATAGAGGTCTTCTGACTTCATGTCCTTTTTACACACACACACACACACACACACCCTTACAGAACCTCTGGAGGGCTTCTGATTTCATGTCCTTTTTACACACACACACACACACACACACACACTTTTGCAGAATCAATAGTCGGCTTCTGACTTCGTGTCCTTTTTACAAACACACACACACACACACACCCTTGCAGAATTTCTAGAGGGCTTCTGAATTTGTGACCTTATTACACACGCACACACTCACACACATAAAACCTTGCAGAATCTCTTGAGAGCTTCATACTTGGTCTCCTTTTTACAAACACACACACACACATCATGCAGAATCTCTAGATGGCTTCTGACTTCAGGATCTTTTTACACACACACACACACACCTTTGCAGAAACTATGGAGTGTTTCTGACTTCATGTGTCCTTTTTACACACACTCACACACACACACCCTTGCAGAATCTCTTGAGGTCTTCTGACGTCATGTCCTTGTTACACGCACACACTTGCATAATCTCTGGGGGTCTGACTTCGTGTCCTTTTTACACACACACTCACACACACACCCTACCTCACACTGATACTCATACCTTTGGAAAATTCCTAGAGGGCTTCTGACTTCCTGTCCTTTTTACACACACACACACAGATACACACACCCTTGCAGAAATTCTATAGGGCTTCGGACTTCGTGTTCTTTTTACGCACGCACACACACACACACACAGACATGCACGCACCCTTGCAGAGTCTCTGGAATGCTTCTGACTTCGTGTTCTTTTTACACACACACACACACACACACACACACACACATACATGCATCCTTGCAGAATCGCAGGAATTCATCTCACGTCATGTAATTTATACACATACACATACACACTCAAACTCATTCCCTTGCAAAATCACTTGAGGGTTTCTTACTTTGTGTTCTTTTTACAAACATACACACACACACAGACACACCCTTGCAGGATCTCTAGAGGGCTTCTGACTTGGTGTGCTTTTTACACACACGCACACAGACACACATACACACACCTGTGCAGAATCTTTGGAGGACTTCTAAAATGTCGTTTATAAACACACACACACACATCCCTTGCAGAATCTCTAGAGGGATTCAGACTTCGTGTCCTTTTTACACACACACACACACACACACACACACACACACATCCTTGCAGGAACTCTACAGCGATTCTAAATTCCTATCCTTTTACACACTCACACGCTTGCATAATGCCTGCAGGGCTTCTGTCTTCATGTCCTTTTTATACACACACACAGGCACACAACCTTGCACAATCTCTAGAGTCCTTTTGATTTCTTGTCCTTTTTACACACACACACACACACACACACCTTTGCAGAAACTATGGAGTGTTTCTGATTTCATGTGTCCTTTTTACACACACACACACACACACACACATACAACCTTGCAGAATCTCTGGAGGGCTTCTGACTTTGTGTCATTTTTACACAAACATACACACATACACACACCCTTGAAGAATCTCTAGAGGGCTTCTGACTTCGTGTCTTTTTACACAAACACACACACACCACACACACATATACCCTTGTAAAATCTCTGGATGGTGGCTGACTTGCTGTCCTTTTTACACACACACACGCACACACACACACACACACACAAACCCTTGCAGAATATCTAGAGGGTTTCTGAATTTGTGTCTGTTGTACACACACACACACACACCCTTACAGAACCTCTGGACGGCTTCAGATTCCATGTCCTTTTTACACACACACACACACACACACACACACACACTTTTCCAGAATCAATAGTCGGCTTCTGACTTGGTATCCTTTTTACACACACGCAGACAGACACACATACACACACCTGTGCAGAATCTGTGGAGGACTTCTAACAACATGTCCTTTTTACACACACACACACACACACACACACACAAAGATATACTCTTGCAGGATCTCTAGAGTGCTTCTGACTTGGTGTCCTTTATACACACACACACATACACCCTTCCAGAACTCTACAAGGATTCTGACTTCATGTCCTTTTTACACACACACACACACACACACACACACAAATTCATTTTCTTGCCAAATCTCTGCAGTCCTTCTGACTTCGTGTCCTTTTTAAACACACACACACCACACACACACTTGTAGAATCTCTGGAGGACTTCTGATTTCATGTCCTTTTTACACACACACACACACACACACACACACACAAAGATATACTCTTGCAGGATCTCTAGAGTGCTTCTGACTTGGTGTCCTTTATACACACACACACATACACCCTTCCAGAACTCTACAAGGATTCTGACTTCATGTCCTTTTTACACACACACACACACACAAACACACACAAATTCATTTTCTTGCCAAATCTCTGCAGTCCTTCTGACTTCGTGTCCTTTTTAAACACGCACACACACACACACACTTGTAGAATCTCTGGAGGACTTCTGATTTCATGTCCTTTTTACACACACACACACACACACACACACTCCCTCACTCTCACACTGATACCTTTCCAGAAAACCTAGAGGGCTTCTGATTTCATGTCCTTTTAACACAACACACTCACCCTTGCAGAATCTCTAGAGGGCTTCTGACTTCCTGTACTTTTGACACACACACACACAAACACCCTTGCAGAATCTCCAGACATTTTCTGACTTCGTGTTGTTTTCACACATACACACACACACACTCTGGCAGAATCACTGGAGGGCTTCTAATATGGTTTACTTATTTCAAACACAACAAACACACACACACAGACCTTTGCATAATCAATATTGGGCTTCTGACTTCGTGTAATTTTTACCCTCAAACACAAACACACACACACACATACAACCTTGCAGAATCTCTGGAGGGCTTCTGACTTTGTGTCCTTTTTACACAAACATACACACATACACACACCCTTGAAGAATCTCTAGAGGGCTTCTGACTTCGTGTCTTTTTACACAAACACACACACACCAAACACACATACACCCTGGTAGAATCTCTGGATGGTGGCTGACTTGCTGTCCTTTTTACACACACACACACACACACACACACAAACACCCTTGCAGAATATCTAGAGGGTTTCTGAATTTGTGTCTGTTTACACACACACACACACACACACACACCCTTACAGAACCTCTGGACAGCTTCAGACTCCATGTCCTTTTTACACACACACACACACACACACACATACACTTGCAGAATCAATAGTCGGCTTCTGACTTGGTGTCTTTTTTACACACACGCACACAGACACATACACACACCTGTGCAGAATCTGTGGAGGACTTCTAACAACATGTCCTTTTTACACACACACACACACACACACACACACACACACAAAGACATACTCTTGCAGGATCTCTAGAGTGCTTCTGACTTGGTGTCCTTTATACACACACACACACACACATACACCCTTCCAGAACTCCACAATGATTCTGATTATATGTCCTTTTTACACACACACACACACACACACACACACAAACACACCATTGCAGAATCAATAGAGGGCTTCTGACTTCATGTCTTTTTTATACACACACACACACACACCCTTACAGAACCTCTGGAGGGCTTCTGATTTCATGTCCTTTTTTCACACACACACACACACACACACACACACACACACTTTTGCAGAATCAATAGTCGGTTTCTGACTTTGTGTCCTTTTTACAAACACCCACACACACACCCTCCCTCACACTGATACTCATACCTTTGTAAAATTCCTAGAGGGCTTCTGACTTCCTTACCTTTTTATACACACACACACACACACTCACACACATCCTTGCAGAATTCCTGGATGGATTGTTACTTTGTGTCATTTTTAAACACACACACACACACACACACACACACACTCCAAACTCATTTTCTTGCAAAATCTCTGCAGTCCTTCTGACTTCGTGTCCTTTTTAAACACACACACACACACACACACACATACACTTGTAGAATCTCTGGAGGACTTCTGATTTCATGTCCTTATTACACACACACACACACGCACACACTCCCTCACTCTCACTCTGGAGGACTTCTGATTTCATGTCCTTATTACACACACACACACACACACACACTCCCTCACTCTCACACTCATACCTTTCCAGAAAACCTAGAGGGCTTCTGATTTCGTGTCCTTTTAACACAACACACTCACCCTTGCAGAATCTCTAGAGGGCTTCTGACTTCCTGTACTTTTGACACACACAGACACCCTTGCAGAATCTCCAGACATTTTCTGACTTCGTGTTGTTTTCACACATACACACACACACACACACTCTGGCAGAATCTCTGGAGGGCTTCTAATATGGTTTACTTATTTCAAACACAACAAACACACACACACAGACCTTTGCATAACCAATATTGGGCTTCTGACTTCGTGTAATTTTTACCCTCACACACAAACACACACACACACATACAACCTTGCAGAATCTCTGGAGGGCTTCTGACTTTGTGTCCTTTTTACACAAACATACACACATACACACACCCTTGAAGAATCTCTAGAGGGCTTCTGACTTCGTGTCTTTTTACACAAACACACACACACCAAACACACATACACCCTGGTAGAATCTCTGGATGGTGGCTGACTTGCTGTCCTTTTTACACACACACACACACACAAACACCCTTGCAGAATATCTAGAGGGTTTCTGAATTTGTGTCTGTTTACACACACACACACACACACCCTTACAGAACCTCTGGACAGCTTCAGACTCCATGTCCTTTTTACACACACACACACACACACACACACATACATTGCAGAATCAATAGTCGGCTTCTGACTTGGTGTCTTTTTTACACACACGCACACAGACACATACACACACCTGTGCAGAATCTGTGGAGGACTTCTAACAACATGTCCTTTTTACACACACACACACATACACACACACAAAGACATACTCTTGCAGGATCTCTAGAGTGCTTCTGACTTGGTGTCCTTTATACACACACACACATACACCCTTCCAGAACTCTACAATGATTCTGATTTCATGTCCTTTTTACACACACACACACACACACACACAAACACACCATTGCAGAATCAATAGAGGGCTTCTGACTTCATGTCTTTTTTATACACACACACACACACCCTTACAGATCCTCTGGAGGGCTTCTGATTTCATGTCCTTTTTTCACACACACACACACACACACACACACTTTTGCAGAATCAATAGTCGGTTTCTGACTTCGTGTCCTTTTTACAAACACCCACACACACACACGCCCTTGCAGAAATTCTAGAGGGCTTCTGAATTTGTGACCTTATTACACACGCACACACTCACACACATAAAACCTTGCAGAATCTCTTGAGAGCTTCATACTTGGTCTCCTTTTTACAAACACACACACACATCATGGCAGAATCTCTAGATGGCTTCTGACTTCAGGATCTTTTTACACACACACACACACACACACCTTTGCAGAAACTATGGAGTGTTTCTGACTTCATGTGTCCTTTTTACACACACTCTCTCACACACACACACCCTTGCAGAATCTCTTGAGGGCTTCTGACGTCATGTCCTTGTTACACAAACACACACTTGCATAATCTCTGGGGGGTCTGACTTCGTATCCTTTTTACACACACACACTCACACACACACCCTCCCTCACACTGATACTCATACCTTTGTAAAATTCCTAGAGGGCTTCTGACTTCCTTACCTTTTTATACACACACACACACACACACACACTCACACACATCCTTGCAGAATTCCTGGATGGATTCTTACTTTGTGTCATTTTTAAACACACACACACACACACACACTCCAAACTCATTTTCTTGCAAAATCTCTGCAGTCCTTCTGACTTCGTGTCCTTTTTAAACACACACACACACACACACATACACTTGTAGAATCTCTGGAGGACTTCTGATTTCATGTCCTTATTACACACACACACACACACACACTCCCTCACTCTCACTCTGGAGGACTCCTGATTTCATGTCCTTATTACACACACACACACACACACACACACACTCCCTCACTCTCACACTCATACCTTTCCAGAAAACCTAGAGGGCTTCTGATTTCGTGTCCTTTTAACACAACACACTCACCCTTGCAGAATCTCTAGAGGGCTTCTGACTTCCTGTATTTTTGACACACACAGACACCCTTGCAGAATCTCCAGACATTTTCTGACTTCGTGTTGTTTTCACACATACACACACACACACACACTCTGGCAGAATCTCTGGAGGGCTTCTAATATGGTTTACTTATTTCAAACACAACAAACACACACACACAGACCTTTGCATAATCAATATTGGGCTTCTGACTTCGTGTAATTTTTACCCTCACACACAAACACACACACACACATACAACCTTGCAGAATCTCTGGAGGGCTTCTGACTTTGTGTCCTTTTTACACAAACATACACACATACACACACCCTTGAAGAATCTCTAGAGGGCTTCTGACTTCGTGTATTTTTACACAAACACACACACACACCAAACACACATACACCCTGGTAGAATCTCTGGATGGTGGCTGACTTGCTGTCCTTTTTACACACACACACACACACACACACACACACACACAAACACTTGAAGAATATCTAGAGGGTTTCTGAATTTATGTCTGTTTACACACACACACACTTACAGAACCTCTGGACGGCTTCAGACTCCATGTCCTTTTTACTCACACACACACACACACACACACACACACACACACTTTTGCAGAATCAATAGTCGGCTTCTGACTTGGTATCCTTTTTACACACACGCACACAAACACATACACACACCTTTGCAGAATTTGTGGAGGACTTCTAACAACATGTCCTTTTTACACACACACACACACACACACACACACACAAGACATACTCTTGCAGGATCTCTAGAGTGCTTCTGACTTGGTGTCCTTTATACACACACACACACGTACACCCTTCCAGAACTCTACAAGGGTTCTGACTTCATGTCCTTTTTACACACACACACACACACACACACACACACAAACACACACTTTTGCAGAATCAATAGTCGGCTTCTGACTTCGTGTCCTTTTTACAAATACCCACAACGTCCTTGCAGAATTTCTAGAGGGCTTCTGAATTTGTGACCTTATTACACACGCACACACTCACACACATAAAACCTTGCAGAATCTCTTGAGAGCTTCATACTTGGTCTCCTTTTTACAAATACACACACACACACATCATGGCAGAATCTCTAGATGGCTTCTGACTTCAGGATCTTTTTACACACACACCTTTGCAGAAACTATGGAGTGTTTCTGACTTCATGTGTCCTTTTTACACACACTCTCACACACACACACACCCTTGCAGAATCTCTTGAGGGCTTCTGACGTCATGTCCTTGTTACACACACATACACACACGCACTTGCATAATCTGTGGGGGTCTGACTTCGTGTCCTTTTTACACACACACACACTCACACACACCCTCCCTCACACTGATACTCATACCTTTGGAAAATTCCTAGAGGGCTTCTGACTTCCTTACCTTTTTACACACACACACACACACACACCCACACACACACACACATCCTTGCAGAATTCCTGGATGGATTCTTACTTTGTGTCATTTTTAAACACACACACACACACACACACACACACACTCCAAACTCATTTTCTTGCCAAATCTCTGCAGTCCTTCTGACTTCGTGTCCTTTTTAAACACACACACACACACACACACACACACACACACACATACACTTGTAGAATCTCTGGAGGACTTCTGATTTCATGTCCTTATTACACACACACACACACACACTCCCTCACTCTCACTCTGGAGGACTTCTGATTTCATGTCCTTATTACACACACACACACACACACACACACTCCCTCACTCTCACACTCATACCTTTCCAGAAAACCTAGAGGGCTTCTGATTTTGTGTCCTTTTAACACAACACACTCACCCTTGCAGAATCTCTAGAGGGCTTCTGACTTCCTGTACTTTTTACACACACACACACAAACACCCTTGCAGAATCTCCAGACATTTTCTGACTTCGTGTTGTTTTCACACATACACACACACACACTCTGGCAGAATCTCTGGAGGGCTTCTAATATGGTTTACTTATTTTAAACACAACAAACACACACACACAGACCTTTGCATAATCAATATTGGGCTTCTGACTTCGTGTAATTTTTACCCTCACACACACACACACATACAACCTTGCAGAATCTCTGGAGGGCTTCTGACTTTGTGTCCTTTTTACACAAACATACACACATACACACACCCTTGAAGAATCTCTAGAGGGCTTCTGACTTCGTGTCTTTTTACACAAACACACACACACCACACACAAATACACCCTGGTAGAATCTCTGGATGGTGGCTGACTTGCTGTCCTTTTTACACACACACACACACACACAAACACACACACAAACACTTGAAGAATATCTAGAGGGTTTCTGAATTTGTGTCTGTTTACACACACACACACACACACCCTTACAGAACCTCTGGACGGCTTCAGACTCCATGTCCTTTTTACACACACACACACACACACACACACACATACAGTTTTGCAGAATCAATAGTCGGCTTCTGACTTGGTGTCCTTTTTACACACACGCACACAGACACACACACACACACCTGTGCAGAATCTGTGGAGGACTTCTAACAACATGTCCTTTTTGCACACACACACACACACACACACACACACAAAGACATACTCTTGCAGGATCTCTAGAGTGCTTCTGACTTCGTGTCCTTTATACACACACACACACATACACCCTTCCAGAACTCTACAAGGATTCTGACTTCATGTCCTTTTTACACACACACACACACACACACACACACACAAACACACCATTGCAGAATCAATAGAGGGCTTCTGACTTCATGTCCTTTTTACACACACACACACACACACACACACCCTTACAGAACCCTAGAGGGCTTCTGATTTCATGTCCTTTTTACACACACACACACACACTTTTGCAGAATCAATAGTCGGCTTCTGACTTTGTGTCCTTTTTACAAACACCCCCACACACACACGCCCTTGCAGAATTTCTAGAGGGCTTCTGACTTTGTGACCTTATTACACACGCACACACTCACACACATAAAACCTTGCAGAATCTCTTGAGAGCTTCATACTTGGGCTCCTTTTTACAAACACACACACACATCATGGCAGAATTTCTAGATGGCGTCTGACTTCAGGATCTTTTTACACACACACACACACACACACACCTTTGCAGAAACTATGGAGTGTTTCTGACTTCATGTGTCCTTTTTACACACACTCACACACACACACACCCTTGCAGAATCTCTTGAGGGCTTCTGACGTCATGTCCTTGTTACACACACACACACACACACTTGCATAATATCTGGGGGTCTGACTTCGTGTCCTTTTTACACACACACACACACACACACACACACACACACACAAAGACATACTCTTGCAGGATCTCTAGAGTGCTTCTGACTTGGTGTCCTTTATACACACACACACACACATACACCCTTCCAGAACTCCACAATGATTCTGATTTCATGTCCTTTTTACACACACACACACACACACACAAACACACCATTGCAGAATCAATAGAGGGCTTCTGACTTCATGTCTTTTTTATACACACACACACACACACCCTTACAGAACCTCTGGAGGGCTTCTGATTTCATGTCCTTTTTTCACACACACACACACACACACACACACACTTTTGCAGAATCAATAGTCGGTTTCTGACTTTGTGTCCTTTTTACAAACACCCACACACACACCCTCCCTCACACTGATACTCATACCTTTGTAAAATTCCTAGAGGGCTTCTGACTTCCTTACCTTTTTATACACACACACACACACACACTCACACACATCCTTGCAGAATTCCTGGATGGATTCTTACTTTGTGTCATTTTTAAACACACACACACACACACACACACACACACACACACACACTCCCAACTCATTTTCTTGCAAAATCTCTGCAGTCCTTCTGACTTCGTGTCCTTTTTAAACACACACACACACACACACATACACTTGTAGAATCTCTGGAGGACTTCTGATTTCATGTCCTTATTACACACACACACACACACACACACTCCCTCACTCTCACTCTGGAGGACTTCTGATTTCATGTCCTTATTACACACACACACACACACACACACACACTCCCTCACTCTCACACTCATACCTTTCCAGAAAACCTAGAGGGCTTCTGATTTCGTGTCCTTTTAACACAACACACTCACCCTTGCAGAATCTCTAGAGGGCTTCTGACTTCCTGTACTTTTGACACACACAGACACCCTTGCAGAATCTCCAGACATTTTCTGACTTCGTGTTGTTTTCACACATACACACACACACACACACTCTGGCAGAATCTCTGGAGGGCTTCTAATATGGTTTACTTATTTCAAACACAACAAACACACACACACAGACCTTTGCATAATCAATATTGGGCTTCTGACTTCGTGTAATTTTTACCCTCACACACACACACACATACAACCTTGCAGAATCTCTGGAGGGCTTCTGACTTTGTGTCCTTTTTACACAAACATACACACATACACACACCCTTGAAGAATCTCTAGAGGGCTTCTGACTTCGTGTCTTTTTACACAAACACACACACACCACACACAAATACACCCTGGTAGAATCTCTGGATGGTGGCTGACTTGCTGTCCTTTTTACACACACACACACACACACACACACAAACACTTGAAGAATATCTAGAGGGTTTCTGAATTTGTGTCTGTTTACACACACACACACTTACAGAACCTCTGGACGGCTTCAGACTCCATGTCCTTTTTACACACACACACACACACACACACACACACACACTTTTGCAGAATCAATAGTCGGCTTCTGACTTGGTATCCTTTTTACACACACGCAGACAGACACACATACACACACCTGTGCAGAATCTGTGGAGGACTTCTAACAACATGTCCTTTTTACACACACACACACACACACACACACACACACAAAGATATACTCTTGCAGGATCTCTAGAGTGCTTCTGACTTGGTGTCCTTTATACACACACACACATACACCCTTCCAGAACTCTACAAGGATTCTGACTTCATGTCCTTTTTACACACACACACACACACACACACACACATTAATTTTCTTGCCAAATCTCTGCAGTCCTTCTGACTTCGTGTCCTTTTTAAACACACACACACACACACACACACTTGTAGAATCTCTGGAGGACTTCTGATTTCATGTCCTTTTTACACACACACACACACACACTCCCTCACTCTCACACTCATACCTTTCCAGAAAACCTAGAGGGCTTCTGATTTCATGTCCTTTTAACACAACACACTCACCCTTGCAGAATCTCTAGAGGGCTTCTGACTTCCTGTACTTTTGACACACACACACACAAACACCCTTGCAGAATCTCCAGACATTTTCTGACTTCGTGTTGTTTTCACACATACACACACACACACTCTGGTAGAATCTCTGGAGGGCTTCTAATATGGTTTACTTATTTCAAACACAACAAACACACACACACACACAGACCTTTGCATAATCAATATTGGGCTTCTGACTTCGTGTAATTTTTACCCTCACACACAAACGCACACACACACACACACACACACACACACATACAACCTTGCAGAATCTCTGGAGGGCTTCTGACTTTGTGTTCTTTTTACACAAACATACACACATACACACACCCTTGAAGAATCTGTAGAGGGCTTCTGACTTCGTGTCTTTTTACACAAACACACACACACCAAACACACATACACCCTGGTAGAATCTCTGGATGGTGGCTGACTTGCTGTCCTTTTTACACACACACACACACACACACACAAACACCCTTGCAGAATATCTAGAGGGTTTCTGAATTTGTGTCTGTTTACACACACACACACACACACACACACACACACACCCTTACAGAACCTATGGACAGCTTCAGACTCCATGTCCTTTTTACACACACACACACACACACACATACACTTGCAGAATCAATAGTCGGCTTCTGACTTGGTGTCTTTTTTACACACACGCACACAGACACATACACACACCTGTGCAGAATCTGTGGAGGACTTCTAACAACATGTCCTTTTTACACACACACACACACACACACACACAAAGACATACTCTTGCAGGATCTCTAGAGTGCTTCTGACTTGGTGTCCTTTATACACACACACACACACATACACCCTTCCAGAACTCTACAATGATTCTGATTTCATGTCCTTTTTACACACACACACACACACACACACACACACACACACACAAACATACCATTGCAGAATCAATAGAGGGCTTCTGACTTCATGTCTTTTTTATACACACACACACACACCCTTACAGATCCTCTGGAGGGCTTCTGATTTCATGTCCTTTTTTCACACACACACACACACACACACTTTTGCAGAATCAATAGTCGGTTTCTGACTTCGTGTCCTTTTTACAAACACCCACACACACACACGCCCTTGCAGAAATTCTAGAGGGCTTCTGAATTTGTGACCTTATTACACACGCACACACTCACACACATAAAACCTTGCAGAATCTCTTGAGAGCTTCATACTTGGTCTCCTTTTTACAAACACACACACACATCATGGCAGAATCTCTAGATGGCTTCTGACTTCAGGATCTTTTTACACACACACACACACACACACCTTTGCAGAAACTATGGAGTGTTTCTGACTTCATGTGTCCTTTTTACACACACTCTCACACACACACACACCCTTGCAGAATGTCTTGAGGGCTTCTGACGTCATGTCCTTGTTACACAAACACACACTTGCATAATCTCTGGGGGGTCTGACTTCGTATGCTTTTTACACACACACACTCACACACACACCCTCCCTCAACTGATACTCATACCTTTGTAAAATTCCTAGAGGGCTTCTGACTTCCGTACCTTTTTATACACACACACACACACACACACACACTCACACACACTCCAAACTCATTTTCTTGCAAAATCTCTGCAGTCCTTCTGACTTCGTGTTCTTTTTAAACACACACACACACACACACATACACTTGTAGAATCTCTGGAGGACTTCTGATTTCATGTCCTTATTACACACACACACACACACACACTCCCTCACTCTCACTCTGGAGGACTTCTGATTTCATGTCCTTATTACACACACACACACACACACACTCCCTCACTCTCACACTCATACCTTTCCAGAAAACCTAGAGGGCTTCTGGTTTCGTGTCCTTTTAACACAACACACTCACCCTTGCAGAATCTCTAGAGGGCTTCTGACTTCCTGTACTTTTGACACACACAAACACCCTTGCAGAATCTCCAGACATTTTCTGACTTCGTGTTGTTTTCACACATACACACACACACACACACTCTGGCAGAATCTCTGGAGGGCTTCTAATATGGTTTACTTATTTCAAACACAACAAACACACACACACAGACCTTTGCATAATCAATATTGGGCTTCTGACTTCGTGTAATTTTTACCCTCACACACAAACACACACATACAACCTTGCAGAATCTCTGGAGGGCTTCTGACTTTGTGTCATTTTTACACAAACATACACACATACACACACCCTTGAAGAATCTCTAGAGGGCTTCTGACTTCGTGTCTTTTTACACAAACACACACACACCACACACACATACACCCTTGTAGAATCTCTGGATGGTGGCTGACTTGCTGTCCTTTTTACACACACACACACACACACACACACACAAACCCTTGCAGAATATCTAGAGGGTTTCTGAATTTGTGTCTGTTGTACACATACACACACACCCTTACAGAACCTCTGGACGGCTTCAGATTCCATGTCCTTTTTACACACACACACACACACACGCACACACTTTTCCAGAATCAATAGTCGGCTTCTGACTTGGTATCCTTTTTACACACACGCAGACAGACACACATACACACACCTGTGCAGAATCTGTGGAGGACTTCTAACAACATGTCCTTTTTACACACACACACACACACACACACACAAAGATATACTCTTGCAGGATCTCTAGAGTGCTTCTGACTTGGTGTCCTTTATACACACACACACATACACCCTTCCAGAACTCTACAAGGATTCTGATATCATGTCCTTTTAACACACACACACACACACACACACACACACACACACATTAATTTTCTTGCCAAATCTCTGCAGTCCTTCTGACTTCGTGTCCTTTTTAAACACACACACACACACTTGCAGAATCTCTGGAGGACTTCTGATTTCATGTCCTTTTTACACACACACACACACACACTCCCTCACTCTCACACTCATACCTTTCCAGAAAACCTAGAGGGCTTCTGATTTCATGTCCTTTTAACACAACACACTCACCCTTGCAGAATCTCTAGAGGGCTTCTGACTTCCTGTACTTTTGACACACACACACACAAACACCCTTGCAGAATCTCCAGATATTTTCTGACTTCGTGTTGTTTTCACACATACACACACACACACTCTGGTAGAATCTCTGGAGGGCTTCTAATATGGTTTACTTATTTCAAACACAACAAACACACACACACACACAGACCTTTGCATAATCAATATTGGGCTTCTGACTTCGTGTAATTTTTACCCTCACACACAAACGCACACACACACACACACACACACACACATACAACCTTGCAGAATCTCTGGAGGGCTTCTGACTTTGTGTTCTTTTTACACAAACATACACACATACACACACCCTTGAAGAATCTGTAGAGGGCTTCTGACTTCGTGTCTTTTTACACAAACACACACACACCAAACACACATACACCCTGGTAGAATCTCTGGATGGTGGCTGACTTGCTGTCCTTTTTACACACACACACACACACACACACACACACACACACAAACACCCTTGCAGAATATCTAGAGGGTTTCTGAATTTGTGTCTGTTTACACACACACACACACACACACCCTTACAGAACCTCTGGACGGCTTCAGACTCCATGTCCTTTTTACACACACACACACTTTTGCAGAATCAATAGTCGGTTTCTGATATGGTATCCTTTTTACACACACGCACACAGACACATACACACACCTGTGCAGAATCTGTGGAGGACTTCTAACAACATGTCCTTTTTACACACACACACACACACACACACACACACAAAGACATACTCTTGCAGGATCTCTAGAGTGCTTCTGACTTGGTGTCCTTTATACACACATACACACATACACCCTTCCAGAACTCTACAGTGATTCTGACTTTATGTCCTTTTTACACACACACACACACACACACAAACACACCATTGCAGAATCAATAGAGGTCTTCTGACTTCATGTCCTTTTTACACACACACACACACACACACCCTTACAGAACCTCTGGAGGGCTTCTGATTTCATGTCCTTTTTACACACACACACACACACACACACACACACTTTTGCAGAATCAATAGTCGGCTTCTGACTTCGTGTCCTTTTTACAAACACACACACACACACACACCCTTGCAGAATTTCTAGAGGGCTTCTGAATTTGTGACCTTATTACACACGCACACACTCACACACATAAAACCTTGCAGAATCTCTTGAGAGCTTCATACTTGGTCTCCTTTTTACAAACACACACACACACATCATGCAGAATCTCTAGATGGCTTCTGACTTCAGGATCTTTTTACACACACACACACACACCTTTGCAGAAACTATGGAGTGTTTCTGACTTCATGTGTCCTTTTTACACACACTCACACACACACACCCTTGCAGAATCTCTTGAGGTCTTCTGACGTCATGTCCTTGTTACACGCACACACTTGCATAATCTCTGGGGGTCTGACTTCGTGTCCTTTTTACACACACACTCACACACACACCCTACCTCACACTGATACTCATACCTTTGGAAAATTCCTAGAGGGCTTCTGACTTCCTGTCCTTTTTACACACACACACACAGATACACACACCCTTGCAGAAATTCTATAGGGCTTCGGACTTCGTGTTCTTTTTACGCACGCACACACACACACACACAGACATGCACGCACCCTTGCAGAGTCTCTGGAATGCTTCTGACTTCGTGTTCTTTTTACACACACACACACACACACACACACACACATACATGCATCCTTGCAGAATCGCAGGAATTCATCTCACGTCATGTAATTTATACACATACACATACACACTCAAACTCATTCCCTTGCAAAATCACTTGAGGGTTTCTTACTTTGTGTTCTTTTTACAAACATACACACACACACAGACACACCCTTGCAGGATCTCTAGAGGGCTTCTGACTTGGTGTGCTTTTTACACACACGCACACAGACACACATACACACACCTGTGCAGAATCTTTGGAGGACTTCTAAAATGTCGTTTATAAACACACACACACACATCCCTTGCAGAATCTCTAGAGGGATTCAGACTTCGTGTCCTTTTTACACACACACACACACACACACACACACACATCCTTGCAGGAACTCTACAGCGATTCTAAATTCCTATCCTTTTACACACTCACACGCTTGCATAATGCCTGCAGGGCTTCTGTCTTCATGTCCTTTTTATACACACACACAGGCACACAACCTTGCACAATCTCTAGAGTCCTTTTGATTTCTTGTCCTTTTTACACACACACACACACACACACACACACCTTTGCAGAAACTATGGAGTGTTTCTGATTTCATGTGTCCTTTTTACACACACACACACACACACACACATACAACCTTGCAGAATCTCTGGAGGGCTTCTGACTTTGTGTCATTTTTACACAAACATACACACATACACACACCCTTGAAGAATCTCTAGAGGGCTTCTGACTTCGTGTCTTTTTACACAAACACACACACACCACACACACATATACCCTTGTAAAATCTCTGGATGGTGGCTGACTTGCTGTCCTTTTTACACACACACACGCACACACACACACACACACACAAACCCTTGCAGAATATCTAGAGGGTTTCTGAATTTGTGTCTGTTGTACACACACACACACACACCCTTACAGAACCTCTGGACGGCTTCAGATTCCATGTCCTTTTTACACACACACACACACACACACACACACACACACTTTTCCAGAATCAATAGTCGGCTTCTGACTTGGTATCCTTTTTACACACACGCAGACAGACACACATACACACACCTGTGCAGAATCTGTGGAGGACTTCTAACAACATGTCCTTTTTACACACACACACACACACACACACAAAGATATACTCTTGCAGGATCTCTAGAGTGCTTCTGACTTGGTGTCCTTTATACACACACACACATACACCCTTCCAGAACTCTACAAGGATTCTGACTTCATGTCCTTTTTACACACACACACACACACACACACAAATTCATTTTCTTGCCAAATCTCTGCAGTCCTTCTGACTTCGTGTCCTTTTTAAACACACACACACCACACACACACTTGTAGAATCTCTGGAGGACTTCTGATTTCATGTCCTTTTTACACACACACACACACACACTCCCTCACTCTCACACTCATACCTTTCCAGAAAACCTAGAGGGCTTCTGATTTCATGTCCTTTTAACACAACACACTCACCCTTGCAGAATCTCTAGAGGGCTTCTGACTTCCTGTACTTTTGACACACACACACACAAACACCCTTGCAGAATCTCCAGATATTTTCTGACTTCGTGTTGTTTTCACACATACACACACACACACTCTGGTAGAATCTCTGGAGGGCTTCTAATATGGTTTACTTATTTCAAACACAACAAACACACACACACACACAGACCTTTGCATAATCAATATTGGGCTTCTGACTTCGTGTAATTTTTACCCTCACACACAAACGCACACACACACACACACACACACACATACAACCTTGCAGAATCTCTGGAGGGCTTCTGACTTTGTGTTCTTTTTACACAAACATACACACATACACACACCCTTGAAGAATCTGTAGAGGGCTTCTGACTTCGTGTCTTTTTACACAAACACACACACACCAAACACACATACACCCTGGTAGAATCTCTGGATGGTGGCTGACTTGCTGTCCTTTTTACACACACACACACACACACACACACACACACAAACACCCTTGCAGAATATCTAGAGGGTTTCTGAATTTGTGTCTGTTTACACACACACACACACACACACCCTTACAGAACCTCTGGACGGCTTCAGACTCCATGTCCTTTTTACACACACACACACTTTTGCAGAATCAATAGTCGGTTTCTGATATGGTATCCTTTTTACACACACGCACACAGACACATACACACACCTGTGCAGAATCTGTGGAGGACTTCTAACAACATGTCCTTTTTACACACACACACACACACACACACACAAAGACATACTCTTGCAGGATCTCTAGAGTGCTTCTGACTTGGTGTCCTTTATACACACATACACACATACACCCTTCCAGAACTCTACAGTGATTCTGACTTTATGTCCTTTTTACACACACACACACACACACACACACACAAACACACCATTGCAGAATCAATAGAGGTCTTCTGACTTCATGTCCTTTTTACACACACACACACACACACACACCCTTACAGAACCTCTGGAGGGCTTCTGATTTCATGTCCTTTTTACACACACACACACACACACACACACACTTTTGCAGAATCAATAGTCGGCTTCTGACTTCGTGTCCTTTTTACAAACACACACACACACACACACCCTTGCAGAATTTCTAGAGGGCTTCTGAATTTGTGACCTTATTACACACGCACACACTCACACACATAAAACCTTGCAGAATCTCTTGAGAGCTTCATACTTGGTCTCCTTTTTACAAACACACACACACACATCATGCAGAATCTCTAGATGGCTTCTGACTTCAGGATCTTTTTACACACACACACACACACCTTTGCAGAAACTATGGAGTGTTTCTGACTTCATGTGTCCTTTTTACACACACTCACACACACACACCCTTGCAGAATCTCTTGAGGTCTTCTGACGTCATGTCCTTGTTACACGCACACACTTGCATAATCTCTGGGGGTCTGACTTCGTGTCCTTTTTACACACACACTCACACACACACCCTACCTCACACTGATACTCATACCTTTGGAAAATTCCTAGAGGGCTTCTGACTTCCTGTCCTTTTTACACACACACACACAGATACACACACCCTTGCAGAAATTCTATAGGGCTTCGGACTTCGTGTTCTTTTTACGCACGCACACACACACACACACAGACATGCACGCACCCTTGCAGAGTCTCTGGAATGCTTCTGACTTCGTGTTCTTTTTACACACACACACACACACACACACACACACACATACATGCATCCTTGCAGAATCGCAGGAATTCATCTCACGTCATGTAATTTATACACATACACATACACACTCAAACTCATTCCCTTGCAAAATCACTTGAGGGTTTCTTACTTTGTGTTCTTTTTACAAACATACACACACACACAGACACACCCTTGCAGGATCTCTAGAGGGCTTCTGACTTGGTGTGCTTTTTACACACACGCACACAGACACACATACACACACCTGTGCAGAATCTTTGGAGGACTTCTAAAATGTCGTTTATAAACACACACACACACATCCCTTGCAGAATCTCTAGAGGGATTCAGACTTCGTGTCCTTTTTACACACACACACACACACACACACACACACACACATCCTTGCAGGAACTCTACAGCGATTCTAAATTCCTATCCTTTTACACACTCACACGCTTGCATAATGCCTGCAGGGCTTCTGTCTTCATGTCCTTTTTATACACACACACAGGCACACAACCTTGCACAATCTCTAGAGTCCTTTTGATTTCTTGTCCTTTTTACACACACACACACACACACACACCTTTGCAGAAACTATGGAGTGTTTCTGATTTCATGTGTCCTTTTTACACACACACACACACACACACACATACAACCTTGCAGAATCTCTGGAGGGCTTCTGACTTTGTGTCATTTTTACACAAACATACACACATACACACACCCTTGAAGAATCTCTAGAGGGCTTCTGACTTCGTGTCTTTTTACACAAACACACACACACCACACACACATATACCCTTGTAAAATCTCTGGATGGTGGCTGACTTGCTGTCCTTTTTACACACACACACGCACACACACACACACACACACAAACCCTTGCAGAATATCTAGAGGGTTTCTGAATTTGTGTCTGTTGTACACACACACACACACACCCTTACAGAACCTCTGGACGGCTTCAGATTCCATGTCCTTTTTACACACACACACACACACACACACACACACACTTTTCCAGAATCAATAGTCGGCTTCTGACTTGGTATCCTTTTTACACACACGCAGACAGACACACATACACACACCTGTGCAGAATCTGTGGAGGACTTCTAACAACATGTCCTTTTTACACACACACACACACACACACACACACAAAGATATACTCTTGCAGGATCTCTAGAGTGCTTCTGACTTGGTGTCCTTTATACACACACACACATACACCCTTCCAGAACTCTACAAGGATTCTGACTTCATGTCCTTTTTACACACACACACACACACACACACACACAAATTCATTTTCTTGCCAAATCTCTGCAGTCCTTCTGACTTCGTGTCCTTTTTAAACACACACACACCACACACACACTTGTAGAATCTCTGGAGGACTTCTGATTTCATGTCCTTTTTACACACACACACACACACACACACACACACAAAGATATACTCTTGCAGGATCTCTAGAGTGCTTCTGACTTGGTGTCCTTTATACACACACACACATACACCCTTCCAGAACTCTACAAGGATTCTGACTTCATGTCCTTTTTACACACACACACACACACAAACACACACAAATTCATTTTCTTGCCAAATCTCTGCAGTCCTTCTGACTTCGTGTCCTTTTTAAACACGCACACACACACACACACTTGTAGAATCTCTGGAGGACTTCTGATTTCATGTCCTTTTTACACACACACACACACACACACACACTCCCTCACTCTCACACTGATACCTTTCCAGAAAACCTAGAGGGCTTCTGATTTCATGTCCTTTTAACACAACACACTCACCCTTGCAGAATCTCTAGAGGGCTTCTGACTTCCTGTACTTTTGACACACACACACACAAACACCCTTGCAGAATCTCCAGACATTTTCTGACTTCGTGTTGTTTTCACACATACACACACACACACTCTGGCAGAATCACTGGAGGGCTTCTAATATGGTTTACTTATTTCAAACACAACAAACACACACACACAGACCTTTGCATAATCAATATTGGGCTTCTGACTTCGTGTAATTTTTACCCTCAAACACAAACACACACACACACATACAACCTTGCAGAATCTCTGGAGGGCTTCTGACTTTGTGTCCTTTTTACACAAACATACACACATACACACACCCTTGAAGAATCTCTAGAGGGCTTCTGACTTCGTGTCTTTTTACACAAACACACACACACCAAACACACATACACCCTGGTAGAATCTCTGGATGGTGGCTGACTTGCTGTCCTTTTTACACACACACACACACACACACACACAAACACCCTTGCAGAATATCTAGAGGGTTTCTGAATTTGTGTCTGTTTACACACACACACACACACACACACACCCTTACAGAACCTCTGGACAGCTTCAGACTCCATGTCCTTTTTACACACACACACACACACACACACATACACTTGCAGAATCAATAGTCGGCTTCTGACTTGGTGTCTTTTTTACACACACGCACACAGACACATACACACACCTGTGCAGAATCTGTGGAGGACTTCTAACAACATGTCCTTTTTACACACACACACACACACACACACACACACACACAAAGACATACTCTTGCAGGATCTCTAGAGTGCTTCTGACTTGGTGTCCTTTATACACACACACACACACACATACACCCTTCCAGAACTCCACAATGATTCTGATTATATGTCCTTTTTACACACACACACACACACACACACACACAAACACACCATTGCAGAATCAATAGAGGGCTTCTGACTTCATGTCTTTTTTATACACACACACACACACACCCTTACAGAACCTCTGGAGGGCTTCTGATTTCATGTCCTTTTTTCACACACACACACACACACACACACACACACACACTTTTGCAGAATCAATAGTCGGTTTCTGACTTTGTGTCCTTTTTACAAACACCCACACACACACCCTCCCTCACACTGATACTCATACCTTTGTAAAATTCCTAGAGGGCTTCTGACTTCCTTACCTTTTTATACACACACACACACACACTCACACACATCCTTGCAGAATTCCTGGATGGATTGTTACTTTGTGTCATTTTTAAACACACACACACACACACACACACACACACTCCAAACTCATTTTCTTGCAAAATCTCTGCAGTCCTTCTGACTTCGTGTCCTTTTTAAACACACACACACACACACACACACATACACTTGTAGAATCTCTGGAGGACTTCTGATTTCATGTCCTTATTACACACACACACACACGCACACACTCCCTCACTCTCACTCTGGAGGACTTCTGATTTCATGTCCTTATTACACACACACACACACACACACACTCCCTCACTCTCACACTCATACCTTTCCAGAAAACCTAGAGGGCTTCTGATTTCGTGTCCTTTTAACACAACACACTCACCCTTGCAGAATCTCTAGAGGGCTTCTGACTTCCTGTACTTTTGACACACACAGACACCCTTGCAGAATCTCCAGACATTTTCTGACTTCGTGTTGTTTTCACACATACACACACACACACACACTCTGGCAGAATCTCTGGAGGGCTTCTAATATGGTTTACTTATTTCAAACACAACAAACACACACACACAGACCTTTGCATAACCAATATTGGGCTTCTGACTTCGTGTAATTTTTACCCTCACACACAAACACACACACACACATACAACCTTGCAGAATCTCTGGAGGGCTTCTGACTTTGTGTCCTTTTTACACAAACATACACACATACACACACCCTTGAAGAATCTCTAGAGGGCTTCTGACTTCGTGTCTTTTTACACAAACACACACACACCAAACACACATACACCCTGGTAGAATCTCTGGATGGTGGCTGACTTGCTGTCCTTTTTACACACACACACACACACAAACACCCTTGCAGAATATCTAGAGGGTTTCTGAATTTGTGTCTGTTTACACACACACACACACACACCCTTACAGAACCTCTGGACAGCTTCAGACTCCATGTCCTTTTTACACACACACACACACACACACACACATACATTGCAGAATCAATAGTCGGCTTCTGACTTGGTGTCTTTTTTACACACACGCACACAGACACATACACACACCTGTGCAGAATCTGTGGAGGACTTCTAACAACATGTCCTTTTTACACACACACACACATACACACACACAAAGACATACTCTTGCAGGATCTCTAGAGTGCTTCTGACTTGGTGTCCTTTATACACACACACACATACACCCTTCCAGAACTCTACAATGATTCTGATTTCATGTCCTTTTTACACACACACACACACACACACACAAACACACCATTGCAGAATCAATAGAGGGCTTCTGACTTCATGTCTTTTTTATACACACACACACACACCCTTACAGATCCTCTGGAGGGCTTCTGATTTCATGTCCTTTTTTCACACACACACACACACACACACACACTTTTGCAGAATCAATAGTCGGTTTCTGACTTCGTGTCCTTTTTACAAACACCCACACACACACACGCCCTTGCAGAAATTCTAGAGGGCTTCTGAATTTGTGACCTTATTACACACGCACACACTCACACACATAAAACCTTGCAGAATCTCTTGAGAGCTTCATACTTGGTCTCCTTTTTACAAACACACACACACATCATGGCAGAATCTCTAGATGGCTTCTGACTTCAGGATCTTTTTACACACACACACACACACACACCTTTGCAGAAACTATGGAGTGTTTCTGACTTCATGTGTCCTTTTTACACACACTCTCTCACACACACACACCCTTGCAGAATCTCTTGAGGGCTTCTGACGTCATGTCCTTGTTACACAAACACACACTTGCATAATCTCTGGGGGGTCTGACTTCGTATCCTTTTTACACACACACACTCACACACACACCCTCCCTCACACTGATACTCATACCTTTGTAAAATTCCTAGAGGGCTTCTGACTTCCTTACCTTTTTATACACACACACACACACACACACACTCACACACATCCTTGCAGAATTCCTGGATGGATTCTTACTTTGTGTCATTTTTAAACACACACACACACACACACACTCCAAACTCATTTTCTTGCAAAATCTCTGCAGTCCTTCTGACTTCGTGTCCTTTTTAAACACACACACACACACACACATACACTTGTAGAATCTCTGGAGGACTTCTGATTTCATGTCCTTATTACACACACACACACACACACACTCCCTCACTCTCACTCTGGAGGACTCCTGATTTCATGTCCTTATTACACACACACACACACACACACACACACTCCCTCACTCTCACACTCATACCTTTCCAGAAAACCTAGAGGGCTTCTGATTTCGTGTCCTTTTAACACAACACACTCACCCTTGCAGAATCTCTAGAGGGCTTCTGACTTCCTGTATTTTTGACACACACAGACACCCTTGCAGAATCTCCAGACATTTTCTGACTTCGTGTTGTTTTCACACATACACACACACACACACACTCTGGCAGAATCTCTGGAGGGCTTCTAATATGGTTTACTTATTTCAAACACAACAAACACACACACACAGACCTTTGCATAATCAATATTGGGCTTCTGACTTCGTGTAATTTTTACCCTCACACACAAACACACACACACACATACAACCTTGCAGAATCTCTGGAGGGCTTCTGACTTTGTGTCCTTTTTACACAAACATACACACATACACACACCCTTGAAGAATCTCTAGAGGGCTTCTGACTTCGTGTATTTTTACACAAACACACACACACACCAAACACACATACACCCTGGTAGAATCTCTGGATGGTGGCTGACTTGCTGTCCTTTTTACACACACACACACACACACACACACACACACACAAACACTTGAAGAATATCTAGAGGGTTTCTGAATTTATGTCTGTTTACACACACACACACTTACAGAACCTCTGGACGGCTTCAGACTCCATGTCCTTTTTACTCACACACACACACACACACACACACACACACACACTTTTGCAGAATCAATAGTCGGCTTCTGACTTGGTATCCTTTTTACACACACGCACACAAACACATACACACACCTTTGCAGAATTTGTGGAGGACTTCTAACAACATGTCCTTTTTACACACACACACACACACACACACACACACAAGACATACTCTTGCAGGATCTCTAGAGTGCTTCTGACTTGGTGTCCTTTATACACACACACACACGTACACCCTTCCAGAACTCTACAAGGGTTCTGACTTCATGTCCTTTTTACACACACACACACACACACACACACACACAAACACACACTTTTGCAGAATCAATAGTCGGCTTCTGACTTCGTGTCCTTTTTACAAATACCCACAACGTCCTTGCAGAATTTCTAGAGGGCTTCTGAATTTGTGACCTTATTACACACGCACACACTCACACACATAAAACCTTGCAGAATCTCTTGAGAGCTTCATACTTGGTCTCCTTTTTACAAATACACACACACACACATCATGGCAGAATCTCTAGATGGCTTCTGACTTCAGGATCTTTTTACACACACACCTTTGCAGAAACTATGGAGTGTTTCTGACTTCATGTGTCCTTTTTACACACACTCTCACACACACACACACCCTTGCAGAATCTCTTGAGGGCTTCTGACGTCATGTCCTTGTTACACACACATACACACACGCACTTGCATAATCTGTGGGGGTCTGACTTCGTGTCCTTTTTACACACACACACACTCACACACACCCTCCCTCACACTGATACTCATACCTTTGGAAAATTCCTAGAGGGCTTCTGACTTCCTTACCTTTTTACACACACACACACACACACACCCACACACACACACACATCCTTGCAGAATTCCTGGATGGATTCTTACTTTGTGTCATTTTTAAACACACACACACACACACACACACACACACTCCAAACTCATTTTCTTGCCAAATCTCTGCAGTCCTTCTGACTTCGTGTCCTTTTTAAACACACACACACACACACACACACACACACACACACATACACTTGTAGAATCTCTGGAGGACTTCTGATTTCATGTCCTTATTACACACACACACACACACACACTCCCTCACTCTCACTCTGGAGGACTTCTGATTTCATGTCCTTATTACACACACACACACACACACACACACTCCCTCACTCTCACACTCATACCTTTCCAGAAAACCTAGAGGGCTTCTGATTTTGTGTCCTTTTAACACAACACACTCACCCTTGCAGAATCTCTAGAGGGCTTCTGACTTCCTGTACTTTTTACACACACACACACAAACACCCTTGCAGAATCTCCAGACATTTTCTGACTTCGTGTTGTTTTCACACATACACACACACACACTCTGGCAGAATCTCTGGAGGGCTTCTAATATGGTTTACTTATTTTAAACACAACAAACACACACACACAGACCTTTGCATAATCAATATTGGGCTTCTGACTTCGTGTAATTTTTACCCTCACACACACACACACATACAACCTTGCAGAATCTCTGGAGGGCTTCTGACTTTGTGTCCTTTTTACACAAACATACACACATACACACACCCTTGAAGAATCTCTAGAGGGCTTCTGACTTCGTGTCTTTTTACACAAACACACACACACCACACACAAATACACCCTGGTAGAATCTCTGGATGGTGGCTGACTTGCTGTCCTTTTTACACACACACACACACACACAAACACACACACAAACACTTGAAGAATATCTAGAGGGTTTCTGAATTTGTGTCTGTTTACACACACACACACACACACCCTTACAGAACCTCTGGACGGCTTCAGACTCCATGTCCTTTTTACACACACACACACACACACACACACACATACAGTTTTGCAGAATCAATAGTCGGCTTCTGACTTGGTGTCCTTTTTACACACACGCACACAGACACACACACACACACCTGTGCAGAATCTGTGGAGGACTTCTAACAACATGTCCTTTTTGCACACACACACACACACACACACACACACAAAGACATACTCTTGCAGGATCTCTAGAGTGCTTCTGACTTCGTGTCCTTTATACACACACACACACATACACCCTTCCAGAACTCTACAAGGATTCTGACTTCATGTCCTTTTTACACACACACACACACACACACACACACACAAACACACCATTGCAGAATCAATAGAGGGCTTCTGACTTCATGTCCTTTTTACACACACACACACACACACACACACCCTTACAGAACCCTAGAGGGCTTCTGATTTCATGTCCTTTTTACACACACACACACACACTTTTGCAGAATCAATAGTCGGCTTCTGACTTTGTGTCCTTTTTACAAACACCCCCACACACACACGCCCTTGCAGAATTTCTAGAGGGCTTCTGACTTTGTGACCTTATTACACACGCACACACTCACACACATAAAACCTTGCAGAATCTCTTGAGAGCTTCATACTTGGGCTCCTTTTTACAAACACACACACACATCATGGCAGAATTTCTAGATGGCGTCTGACTTCAGGATCTTTTTACACACACACACACACACACACACCTTTGCAGAAACTATGGAGTGTTTCTGACTTCATGTGTCCTTTTTACACACACTCACACACACACACACCCTTGCAGAATCTCTTGAGGGCTTCTGACGTCATGTCCTTGTTACACACACACACACACACACTTGCATAATATCTGGGGGTCTGACTTCGTGTCCTTTTTACACACACACACACACACTCACACACACACCCTCCCTCACACTGATCCTCATACCTTTGGAAAATTCCTAGAGGGCTTCTGACTTCCTTACCTTTTTATACACACACACACACACACTCACACACATCCTTGCAGAATTCCTGGATGGATTGTTACTTTGTGTCATTTTTAAACACACACACACACACACACACACACACTCCAAACTCATTTTCTTGCAAAATCTCTGCAGTCCTTCTGACTTCGTGTCCTTTTTAAACACACACACACACACACACACACATACACTTGTAGAATCTCTGGAGGACTTCTGATTTCATGTCCTTATTACACACACACACACACGCACACACTCCCTCACTCTCACTCTGGAGGACTTCTGATTTCATGTCCTTATTACACACACACACACACACACACACTCCCTCACTCTCACACTCATACCTTTCCAGAAAACCTAGAGGGCTTCTGATTTCGTGTCCTTTTAACACAACACACTCACCCTTGCAGAATCTCTAGAGGGCTTCTGACTTCCTGTACTTTTGACACACACAGACACCCTTGCAGAATCTCCAGACATTTTCTGACTTCGTGTTGTTTTCACACATACACACACACACACACACTCTGGCAGAATCTCTGGAGGGCTTCTAATATGGTTTACTTATTTCAAACACAACAAACACACACACACAGACCTTTGCATAACCAATATTGGGCTTCTGACTTCGTGTAATTTTTACCCTCACACACAAACACACACACACACATACAACCTTGCAGAATCTCTGGAGGGCTTCTGACTTTGTGTCCTTTTTACACAAACATACACACATACACACACCCTTGAAGAATCTCTAGAGGGCTTCTGACTTCGTGTCTTTTTACACAAACACACACACACCAAACACACATACACCCTGGTAGAATCTCTGGATGGTGGCTGACTTGCTGTCCTTTTTACACACACACACACACACAAACACCCTTGCAGAATATCTAGAGGGTTTCTGAATTTGTGTCTGTTTACACACACACACACACACACCCTTACAGAACCTCTGGACAGCTTCAGACTCCATGTCCTTTTTACACACACACACACACACACACACACATACATTGCAGAATCAATAGTCGGCTTCTGACTTGGTGTCTTTTTTACACACACGCACACAGACACATACACACACCTGTGCAGAATCTGTGGAGGACTTCTAACAACATGTCCTTTTTACACACACACACACATACACACACACAAAGACATACTCTTGCAGGATCTCTAGAGTGCTTCTGACTTGGTGTCCTTTATACACACACACACATACACCCTTCCAGAACTCTACAATGATTCTGATTTCATGTCCTTTTTACACACACACACACACACACACACAAACACACCATTGCAGAATCAATAGAGGGCTTCTGACTTCATGTCTTTTTTATACACACACACACACACCCTTACAGATCCTCTGGAGGGCTTCTGATTTCATGTCCTTTTTTCACACACACACACACACACACACACACTTTTGCAGAATCAATAGTCGGTTTCTGACTTCGTGTCCTTTTTACAAACACCCACACACACACACGCCCTTGCAGAAATTCTAGAGGGCTTCTGAATTTGTGACCTTATTACACACGCACACACTCACACACATAAAACCTTGCAGAATCTCTTGAGAGCTTCATACTTGGTCTCCTTTTTACAAACACACACACACATCATGGCAGAATCTCTAGATGGCTTCTGACTTCAGGATCTTTTTACACACACACACACACACACACCTTTGCAGAAACTATGGAGTGTTTCTGACTTCATGTGTCCTTTTTACACACACTCTCTCACACACACACACCCTTGCAGAATCTCTTGAGGGCTTCTGACGTCATGTCCTTGTTACACAAACACACACTTGCATAATCTCTGGGGGGTCTGACTTCGTATCCTTTTTACACACACACACTCACACACACACCCTCCCTCACACTGATACTCATACCTTTGTAAAATTCCTAGAGGGCTTCTGACTTCCTTACCTTTTTATACACACACACACACACACACACACTCACACACATCCTTGCAGAATTCCTGGATGGATTCTTACTTTGTGTCATTTTTAAACACACACACACACACACACACTCCAAACTCATTTTCTTGCAAAATCTCTGCAGTCCTTCTGACTTCGTGTCCTTTTTAAACACACACACACACACACACATACACTTGTAGAATCTCTGGAGGACTTCTGATTTCATGTCCTTATTACACACACACACACACACACACTCCCTCACTCTCACTCTGGAGGACTCCTGATTTCATGTCCTTATTACACACACACACACACACACACACACACTCCCTCACTCTCACACTCATACCTTTCCAGAAAACCTAGAGGGCTTCTGATTTCGTGTCCTTTTAACACAACACACTCACCCTTGCAGAATCTCTAGAGGGCTTCTGACTTCCTGTATTTTTGACACACACAGACACCCTTGCAGAATCTCCAGACATTTTCTGACTTCGTGTTGTTTTCACACATACACACACACACACACACTCTGGCAGAATCTCTGGAGGGCTTCTAATATGGTTTACTTATTTCAAACACAACAAACACACACACACAGACCTTTGCATAATCAATATTGGGCTTCTGACTTCGTGTAATTTTTACCCTCACACACAAACACACACACACACATACAACCTTGCAGAATCTCTGGAGGGCTTCTGACTTTGTGTCCTTTTTACACAAACATACACACATACACACACCCTTGAAGAATCTCTAGAGGGCTTCTGACTTCGTGTATTTTTACACAAACACACACACACACCAAACACACATACACCCTGGTAGAATCTCTGGATGGTGGCTGACTTGCTGTCCTTTTTACACACACACACACACACACACACACACACACACAAACACTTGAAGAATATCTAGAGGGTTTCTGAATTTATGTCTGTTTACACACACACACACTTACAGAACCTCTGGACGGCTTCAGACTCCATGTCCTTTTTACTCACACACACACACACACACACACACACACACACACTTTTGCAGAATCAATAGTCGGCTTCTGACTTGGTATCCTTTTTACACACACGCACACAAACACATACACACACCTTTGCAGAATTTGTGGAGGACTTCTAACAACATGTCCTTTTTACACACACACACACACACACACACACACACAAGACATACTCTTGCAGGATCTCTAGAGTGCTTCTGACTTGGTGTCCTTTATACACACACACACACGTACACCCTTCCAGAACTCTACAAGGGTTCTGACTTCATGTCCTTTTTACACACACACACACACACACACACACACACAAACACACACTTTTGCAGAATCAATAGTCGGCTTCTGACTTCGTGTCCTTTTTACAAATACCCACAACGTCCTTGCAGAATTTCTAGAGGGCTTCTGAATTTGTGACCTTATTACACACGCACACACTCACACACATAAAACCTTGCAGAATCTCTTGAGAGCTTCATACTTGGTCTCCTTTTTACAAATACACACACACACACATCATGGCAGAATCTCTAGATGGCTTCTGACTTCAGGATCTTTTTACACACACACCTTTGCAGAAACTATGGAGTGTTTCTGACTTCATGTGTCCTTTTTACACACACTCTCACACACACACACACCCTTGCAGAATCTCTTGAGGGCTTCTGACGTCATGTCCTTGTTACACACACATACACACACGCACTTGCATAATCTGTGGGGGTCTGACTTCGTGTCCTTTTTACACACACACACACTCACACACACCCTCCCTCACACTGATACTCATACCTTTGGAAAATTCCTAGAGGGCTTCTGACTTCCTTACCTTTTTACACACACACACACACACACACCCACACACACACACACATCCTTGCAGAATTCCTGGATGGATTCTTACTTTGTGTCATTTTTAAACACACACACACACACACACACACACACACTCCAAACTCATTTTCTTGCCAAATCTCTGCAGTCCTTCTGACTTCGTGTCCTTTTTAAACACACACACACACACACACACACACACACACACACATACACTTGTAGAATCTCTGGAGGACTTCTGATTTCATGTCCTTATTACACACACACACACACACACTCCCTCACTCTCACTCTGGAGGACTTCTGATTTCA
>NW_027457909.1:710000-715000 GCF_050624435.1 Tenrec ecaudatus | reverse complement strand
GATCTCTAGAGGGCTTCTGACTTGGTGTCCTTTTTACACACACGCACACAGACACACATACACACACCTGTGCAGAATCTTTGGAGGACTTCTAAAATGTCGTTTATAAACACACACATATCCATTGCAGAATCTCTAGAGGGATTCAGACTTCGTGTCCTTTTTACACACACACACACACACACACATCCTTGCAGGAACTCTACAGCGATTCTAAATTCCTATCCTTTTACACACGCACACACACACTCACACGCTTGCATAATGCCTGCAGGGCTTCTGTCTTCATGTCCTTTTATACACACACACAGACACACAACCTTGCACAATCTCTAGAGTCCTTTTGATTTCTTGTCCTTTTTACACACACACACACACACACACACACACACACACTTCCAGAATCTCTAGAGGGCTTCTGACGTCATGTCCTTGTTAAACACATACACACACACACACACACACACACATCCTTGCAGAATTCCTGGATGGATTCTTACTTTGTGTCCTTTTTAAACACACACACACACACACACACACACACACCCTTGCAGAATATCTAGAGGGTTTCTGAATGTGTGTCCGTTTCACATACACACACACACACACACACACATCCACACCCTTACAGAACCTCTGGACGGCTTCAGACTCCATGTCCTTTTTACACACTCACACACACACACACACACACACTTTTTGCAGAATCAATAGTCAGCTTCTGACTTAGTGTCCTTTTTTCACACACGCACACAGACACACACATACACTTTTGCAGAATCAATAGTCGGCTTCTGACTTGGTGTCCTTTTTACACACACGCACACAGACCCATACACACACCTGTGCAGAATCTGTGGAGGACTTCTAACAACATGTCCTTTTTACACACACACACACACACAAAGACATACTCTTGCAGGATCTCTAGATTGCTTCTGACTTGGTGTCCTTTATACACACACACACACATACACCCTTCCAGAACTCTACAAGGATTCTGACTTCATGTCCTTTTTACACACACACACACACACACACACACACACACACACATGCATCCTTGCAGAATCGCAGGAATTCATCTCACGTCATGTAATTTATACACATACACTCAAACTTATTCCCTTGCAAAATCACTTGAGGGTTTCTTACTTCGTGTTCTTTTTACAAACATACTTAAAACACACACAGACACACCCTTGCAGGATCTCTAGAGGGCTTCTGACTTGGTGTCCTTTTTACACACACGCACACAGACACACATACACACACCTGTGCAGAATCTTTGGAGGACTTCTAAAATGTCGTTTATAAACACACACACACACACACATCCCTTGCAGAATCTCTAGAGGGATTCAGACTTCGTGTCCTTTTTACACACACACACACACACACACACATCCTTGCAGGAACTCTACAGCGATTCTAAATTCCTATCCTTTTACACACGAACACACACACTCACACGCTTGCATAATGCCTGCAGGGCTTCTGTCTTCATGTCCTTTTTATACACACACACAGACACACAACCTTGCACAATCTCTAGAGTTCTTTTGATTTCTTGTCCTTTATACACACACACACACACTCACACAAACACATCATTCCAGAATCTCTAGAGGGTTTCTGACTTTTTTCTTTACACACACACACACACACACACACACCTTTGCAGAAACTATGGAGTGTTTCTGACTTCATGTGTACTTTTTACACACACACACACACACACATACAACCTTGCAGAATCTCTGGAGGGCTTCTGATTTTGTGTCCTTTTTACACAAACATACACACATACACACACCCTTGAAGAATCTCTAGAGGGCTTCTGACTTCGTGTCTTTTTACACAAACACACACACACACCACACACACATACACTTTGGTAGAATCTCTGGATGGTGGCTGACTTGCTGTCCTTTTTACACACACACACACACACACACACAAACACTTGAAGAATATCTAGAGGGTTTTTGAATTTGTGTCTGTTTACTCACACACACACACACACACACACTTACAGAACCTCTGGACGGCTTCAGACTCCATGTCCTTTTTACACACACACACACACACACACACACACACATACACTTTTGCAGAATCAATAGTCGGCTTATGACTTGGTGTCTTTTTTACACACACGCACACAGACACATACACACACCTGTGCAGAATCTGTGGAGGACTTCTAACAACATGTCCTTTTTACACACACACACACACACAAAGACATACTCTTGCAGGATCTCTAGAGTGCTTCTGACTTGGTGTCCTTTATACACACACACACACACATACACCCTTCCAGAACTCTACAAGGATTCTGACTTCATGTCCTTTTTACACACACACACACACACACACACACACACAAACTCATTTTCTTGCCAAATCTCTGCAGTCCTTCTGACTTCGTGTCCTTTTTAAACACACACACACACACACATACACTTGTAGAATCTCTGGAGGACTTCTGATTTCATGTCCTTATTGCACACACACTCCCTCACTCTCACTCTGGAGGACTTCTGATTTCATGTCCTTATTACACACACACACACACACACACACACACTCCCTCACTCTCACACTCATACCTTTCCAGAAAACCTAGAGGGCTTCTGATTTCATGTCCTTTTAACACAACACACTCACCCTTGCAGAATCTCTAGAGGGCTTCTGACTTCCTGTACTTTTGACACACACACACACACACAAACACCCTTGTAGAATCTCCAGACATTTTCTGACTTCGTGTTGTTTTCACACATACACACACACACACTCTGGCAGAATCTCTGGAGGGCTTCTAATATGGTTTACTTATTTCAAACACAACAAACACACACACACACACAGACCTTTGCATAATCAATATTGGGCTTCTGACTTCGTGTAATTTTTACCCTCACACACAAACACACACACACACATACAACCTTGCAGAATCTCTGGAGGGCTTCTGACTTTGTGTCCTTTTTACACAAACATACACACATACACACACCCTTGAAGAATCTCTAGTGGGCTTCTGACTTCGTGTCTTTTTACACAAACACACACACACCAAACACACATACACCCTGGTAGAATCTCTGGATGGTGGCTGACTTGCTGTCCTTTTTACACACACACACACACACAAACACTTGAAGAATATCTAGAGGGTTTCTGAATTTGTGTCTGTTTACACACACACACACACACACACACTTACAGAACCTCTGGATGGCTTCAGACTCCATGTCCTTTTTACACACACACACACTTTTGCAGAATTAATAGTCGGTTTCTGATATGGTATCCTTTTTACACAAACGCACACAGACACATACACACACCTGTGCAGAATCTGTGGAGGACTTCTAACAACATGTCCTTTTTACACACACACACACACACACACACACACACACAAAGACATACTCTTGCAGGATCTCTAGAGTGCTTCTGACTTGGTGTCCTTTATACACACACACACACACACATACACCCTTCCAGAACTCTACAATGATTCTGACTTTATGTCCTTTTTACACACACACACACACAAACACACCATTGCAGAATCAATAGAGGTCTTCTGACTTCATGTCCTTTTTACACACACACACACACACACACACCCTTACAGAACCTCTGGAGGGCTTCTGATTTCATGTCCTTTTTACACACACACACACACACACACACACTTTTGCAGAATCAATAGTCGTCTTCTGACTTCGTGTCCTTTTTACAAACACACACACACACACACACACACCCTTGCAGAATTTCTAGAGGGCTTCTGAATTTGTGACCTTATTACACACGCACACACTCACACACATAAAACCTTGCAGAATCTCTTGAGAGCTTCATACTTGGTCTCCTTTTTACAAACACACACACACACACATCATGCAGAATCTCTAGATGGCTTCTGACTTCAGGATCTTTTTACACACACACACACACACCTTTGCAGAAACTATGGAGTGTTTCTGACTTCATGTGTCCTTTTTACACACACTCACACACACACACACCCTTGCAGAATCTCTTGAGGTCTTCTGACGTCATGTCCTTGTTACACGCACACACTTGCATAATCTCTGGGGGTCTGACTTCGTGTCCTTTTTACACACACACTCACACACACACCCTTCCTCACACTGATACTCATACCTTTGGAAAATTCCTAGAGGGCTTCTGACTTCCTGTCCTTTTTACACACACACACACACACACACACACATATCCTTGCAGAATTCCTGGATGGCTTCTTACTTTGTGTCCTTTTTAAACACACACACACACACACACAGATACACACACCCTTGCAGAAATTCTAGAGGGCTTCGGACTTCGTGTTCTTTTTACGCACGCACACACACACACACACACACAGACATGCATGCACCCTTGCAGAGTCTCTGGAATGCTTCTGACTTCGTGTTCTTTTTACACACACACACACACACACACACATACATGCATCCTTGCAGAATCGCAGGAATTCATCTAACGTCATGTAATTTATACACATACACATACACACTCAAACTCATTCCCTTGCAAAATCACTTGAGGGTTTCTTACTTTGTGTTCTTTTTACAAACATACACACACACACAGACACACCCTTGCAGGATCTCTAGAGGGCTTCTGACTTGGTGTCCTTTTTACACACACGCACACAGACACACATACACACACCTGTGCAGAATCTTTGGAGGACTTCTAAAATGTCGTTTATAAACACACACACACACACACACATCCCTTGCAGAAACTCTAGAGGGATTCAGACTTCGTGTCCTTTTTACACACACACACACACACACACACACACATCCTTGCAGGAACTCTACAGCGATTCTAAATTCCTATCCTTTTACACACGCACACACACACTCACACGCTTGCATAATGCCTGCAGGGCTTCTGTCTTCATGTCCTTTTTATACACACACACAGACACACAACCTTGCACAATC
>NW_027457909.1:697500-705000 GCF_050624435.1 Tenrec ecaudatus | reverse complement strand
AGGGCTTCGGACTTCGTGTTCTTTTTACGCACACACACACACACACACACAGACATGCACGCACCCTTGCAGAGTCTCTGGAATGCTTCTGACTTCGTGTTCTTTTTACACACACACACACACACACACACACACACACACATACATGCATCCTTGCAGAATCGCAGGAATTCATCTCACGTCATGGAGTTTATACACATACACATACACACTCAAACTCATTCCCTTGCAAAATCACTTGAGGGTTTCTTACTTCGTGTTCTTTTTACAAACATACTTAAAACACACACAGACACACCCTTGCAGGATCTCTAGAGGGCTTCTGACTTGGTGTCCTTTTTACACACACGCACACAGACACACATACACACACCTGTGCAGAATCTTTGGAGGACTTCTAAAATGTCGTTTATAAACACACACATATCCATTGCAGAATCTCTAGAGGGATTCAGACTTCGTGTCCTTTTTACACACACACACACACACACACACATCCTTGCAGGAACTCTACAGCGATTCTAAATTCCTATCCTTTTACACACGCACACACACACTCACACGCTTGCATAATGCCTGCAGGGCTTCTGTCTTCATGTCCTTTTATACACACACACAGACACACAACCTTGCACAATCTCTAGAGTCCTTTTGATTTCTTGTCCTTTTTACACACACACACACACACACACACACACACACTTCCAGAATCTCTAGAGGGCTTCTGACGTCATGTCCTTGTTAAACACATACACACACACACACACATCCTTGCAGAATTCCTGGATGGATTCTTACTTTGTGTCCTTTTTAAACACACACACACACACACACACACACCCTTGCAGAATATCTAGAGGGTTTCTGAATGTGTGTCCGTTTCACATACACACACACACACACACACACACACACATCCACACCCTTACAGAACCTCTGGACGGCTTCAGACTCCATGTCCTTTTTACACACTCACACACACACACACACACACTTTTTGCAGAATCAATAGTCGGCTTCTGACTTAGTGTCCTTTTTTCACACACGCACACAGACACACACATACACTTTTGCAGAATCAATAGTCGGCTTCTGACTTGGTGTCCTTTTTACACACACGCACACAGACCCATACACACACCTGTGCAGAATCTGTGGAGGACTTCTAACAACATGTCCTTTTTACACACACACACACACACAAAGACATACTCTTGCAGGATCTCTAGATTGCTTCTGACTTGGTGTCCTTTATACACACACACACACATACACCCTTCCAGAACTCTACAAGGATTCTGACTTCATGTCCTTTTTACACACACACACACACACACACACACACACACACATGCATCCTTGCAGAATCGCAGGAATTCATCTCACGTCATGTAATTTATACACATACACTCAAACTTATTCCCTTGCAAAATCACTTGAGGGTTTCTTACTTCGTGTTCTTTTTACAAACATACTTAAAACACACACAGACACACCCTTGCAGGATCTCTAGAGGGCTTCTGACTTGGTGTCCTTTTTACACACACGCACACAGACACACATACACACACCTGTGCAGAATCTTTGGAGGACTTCTAAAATGTCGTTTATAAACACACACACACACACACATCCCTTGCAGAATCTCTAGAGGGATTCAGACTTCGTGTCCTTTTTACACACACACACACACACACACATCCTTGCAGGAACTCTACAGCGATTCTAAATTCCTATCCTTTTACACACGAACACACACACTCACACGCTTGCATAATGCCTGCAGGGCTTCTGTCTTCATGTCCTTTTTATACACACACACAGACACACAACCTTGCACAATCTCTAGAGTTCTTTTGATTTCTTGTCCTTTATACACACACACACACACTCACACAAACACATCATTCCAGAATCTCTAGAGGGTTTCTGACTTTTTTCTTTACACACACACACACACACACACACACACACACACCTTTGCAGAAACTATGGAGTGTTTCTGACTTCATGTGTACTTTTTACACACACACACACACACACACATACAACCTTGCAGAATCTCTGGAGGGCTTCTGATTTTGTGTCCTTTTTACACAAACATACACACATACACACACCCTTGAAGAATCTCTAGAGGGCTTCTGACTTCGTGTCTTTTTACACAAACACACACACACACCACACACACATACACTTTGGTAGAATCTCTGGATGGTGGCTGACTTGCTGTCCTTTTTACACACACACACACACACACACACACAAACACTTGAAGAATATCTAGAGGGTTTTTGAATTTGTGTCTGTTTACTCACACACACACACACACACACACACTTACAGAACCTCTGGACGGCTTCAGACTCCATGTCCTTTTTACACACACACACACACACACACACACACACACATACACTTTTGCAGAATCAATAGTCGGCTTATGACTTGGTGTCTTTTTTACACACACGCACACAGACACATACACACACCTGTGCAGAATCTGTGGAGGACTTCTAACAACATGTCCTTTTTGCACACACACACACACACACACACACAAAGACATACTCTTCCAGGATCTCTAGAGTGCTTCTGACTTGGTGTCCTTTATACACACACACGCACATACACCCTTCCAGAACTCTACAAGGATTCTGACTTCATGTCCTTTTTACACACACACACTCACACACAAACACACCATTGCAGAATCAATAGAGGGCTTCTGACTTCATGTCCTTTTTAAACAGACACACACACACACCCTTACAGAACCTCTGGAGGGCTTCTGATTTCATGTCCTTTTTACAAACACCCCCCCACACAAACGACCTTGCAGAATTTCTAGAGGGCTTCTGACTTTGTGACCTTATTACACACGCACACACTCACACACATAAAACCTTGCAGAATCTCTTGAGAGCTTCATACTTGGTCTCCTTTTTACAAAAACACACACACATCATGGCAGAATCTCTAGATGGCTTCTGACTTCAGGATCTTTTTACACACACACACACACACACACACACACACCTTTGCAGAAACTATGGAGTGTTTCTGACTTCATGTGTCCTTTTTACACACACTCACACACACACCCTTGCAGAATCTCTTGAGGCCTTCTGACGTCATGTCCTTGTTAAACACACACACACACACACACACACTTGCATAATCTCTGGAGGGCTTCTGACTTCGTGTCCTTTTTACACACACACACTCACACACACACCCTCCCTCACACTGATACTCATACCTTTGGAAAATTCCTAGAGGGCTTCTGACTTCCTGTCCTTTTTACACACACACACACACACACACACACATCCTTGCAGAATTCCTGGATGGCTTCTTACTTTGTGTCCTTTTTAAACACACACACACACACACACACACACACACAGATACACACACCCTTGCAGAAATTCTAGAGGGCTTCGGACTTCGTGTTCTTTTTACGCACACACACACACACACACACAGACATGCACGCACCCTTGCAGAGTCTCTGGAATGCTTCTGACTTCGTGTTCTTTTTACACACACACACACACACACACACACACACACACACATACATGCATCCTTGCAGAATCGCAGGAATTCATCTCACGTCATGGAGTTTATACACATACACATACACACTCAAACTCATTCCCTTGCAAAATCACTTGAGGGTTTCTTACTTCGTGTTCTTTTTACAAACATACTTAAAACACACACAGACACACCCTTGCAGGATCTCTAGAGGGCTTCTGACTTGGTGTCCTTTTTACACACACGCACACAGACACACATACACACACCTGTGCAGAATCTTTGGAGGACTTCTAAAATGTCGTTTATAAACACACACATATCCATTGCAGAATCTCTAGAGGGATTCAGACTTCGTGTCCTTTTTACACACACACACACACACACACATCCTTGCAGGAACTCTACAGCGATTCTAAATTCCTATCCTTTTACACACGCACACACACACTCACACGCTTGCATAATGCCTGCAGGGCTTCTGTCTTCATGTCCTTTTATACACACACACAGACACACAACCTTGCACAATCTCTAGAGTCCTTTTGATTTCTTGTCCTTTTTACACACACACACACACACACACACACACACACTTCCAGAATCTCTAGAGGGCTTCTGACGTCATGTCCTTGTTAAACACATACACACACACACACACACACACACATCCTTGCAGAATTCCTGGATGGATTCTTACTTTGTGTCCTTTTTAAACACACACACACACACACACACACACACACCCTTGCAGAATATCTAGAGGGTTTCTGAATGTGTGTCCGTTTCACATACACACACACACACACACACACATCCACACCCTTACAGAACCTCTGGACGGCTTCAGACTCCATGTCCTTTTTACACACTCACACACACACACACACACACACTTTTTGCAGAATCAATAGTCAGCTTCTGACTTAGTGTCCTTTTTTCACACACGCACACAGACACACACATACACTTTTGCAGAATCAATAGTCGGCTTCTGACTTGGTGTCCTTTTTACACACACGCACACAGACCCATACACACACCTGTGCAGAATCTGTGGAGGACTTCTAACAACATGTCCTTTTTACACACACACACACACACAAAGACATACTCTTGCAGGATCTCTAGATTGCTTCTGACTTGGTGTCCTTTATACACACACACACACATACACCCTTCCAGAACTCTACAAGGATTCTGACTTCATGTCCTTTTTACACACACACACACACACACACACACACACACACACATGCATCCTTGCAGAATCGCAGGAATTCATCTCACGTCATGTAATTTATACACATACACTCAAACTTATTCCCTTGCAAAATCACTTGAGGGTTTCTTACTTCGTGTTCTTTTTACAAACATACTTAAAACACACACAGACACACCCTTGCAGGATCTCTAGAGGGCTTCTGACTTGGTGTCCTTTTTACACACACGCACACAGACACACATACACACACCTGTGCAGAATCTTTGGAGGACTTCTAAAATGTCGTTTATAAACACACACACACACACACATCCCTTGCAGAATCTCTAGAGGGATTCAGACTTCGTGTCCTTTTTACACACACACACACACACACACACATCCTTGCAGGAACTCTACAGCGATTCTAAATTCCTATCCTTTTACACACGAACACACACACTCACACGCTTGCATAATGCCTGCAGGGCTTCTGTCTTCATGTCCTTTTTATACACACACACAGACACACAACCTTGCACAATCTCTAGAGTTCTTTTGATTTCTTGTCCTTTATACACACACACACACACTCACACAAACACATCATTCCAGAATCTCTAGAGGGTTTCTGACTTTTTTCTTTACACACACACACACACACACACACACCTTTGCAGAAACTATGGAGTGTTTCTGACTTCATGTGTACTTTTTACACACACACACACACACACACACATACAACCTTGCAGAATCTCTGGAGGGCTTCTGATTTTGTGTCCTTTTTACACAAACATACACACATACACACACCCTTGAAGAATCTCTAGAGGGCTTCTGACTTCGTGTCTTTTTACACAAACACACACACACACCACACACACATACACTTTGGTAGAATCTCTGGATGGTGGCTGACTTGCTGTCCTTTTTACACACACACACACACACACACACAAACACTTGAAGAATATCTAGAGGGTTTTTGAATTTGTGTCTGTTTACTCACACACACACACACACACACACTTACAGAACCTCTGGACGGCTTCAGACTCCATGTCCTTTTTACACACACACACACACACACACACACACACACATACACTTTTGCAGAATCAATAGTCGGCTTATGACTTGGTGTCTTTTTTACACACACGCACACAGACACATACACACACCTGTGCAGAATCTGTGGAGGACTTCTAACAACATGTCCTTTTTACACACACACACACACACAAAGACATACTCTTGCAGGATCTCTAGAGTGCTTCTGACTTGGTGTCCTTTATACACACACACACACACATACACCCTTCCAGAACTCTACAAGGATTCTGACTTCATGTCCTTTTTACACACACACACACACACACACACACACAAACTCATTTTCTTGCCAAATCTCTGCAGTCCTTCTGACTTCGTGTCCTTTTTAAACACACACACACACACACATACACTTGTAGAATCTCTGGAGGACTTCTGATTTCATGTCCTTATTGCACACACACTCCCTCACTCTCACTCTGGAGGACTTCTGATTTCATGTCCTTATTACACACACACACACACACACACACACACACTCCCTCACTCTCACACTCATACCTTTCCAGAAAACCTAGAGGGCTTCTGATTTCATGTCCTTTTAACACAACATACTCACCCTTGCAGAATCTCTAGAGGGCTTCTGACTTCCTGTACTTTTGACACACACACACACACACAAACACCCTTGTAGAATCTCCAGACATTTTCTGACTTCGTGTTGTTTTCACACATACACACACACACACTCTGGCAGAATCTCTGGAGGGCTTCTAATATGGTTTACTTATTTCAAACACAACAAACACACACACACACACAGACCTTTGCATAATCAATATTGGGCTTCTGACTTCGTGTAATTTTTACCCTCACACACAAACACACACACACACATACAACCTTGCAGAATCTCTGGAGGGCTTCTGACTTTGTGTCCTTTTTACACAAACATACACACATACACACACCCTTGAAGAATCTCTAGTGGGCTTCTGACTTCGTGTCTTTTTACACAAACACACACACACCAAACACACATACACCCTGGTAGAATCTCTGGATGGTGGCTGACTTGCTGTCCTTTTTACACACACACACACACACAAACACTTGAAGAATATCTAGAGGGTTTCTGAATTTGTGTCTGTTTACACACACACACACACACACACACACTTACAGAACCTCTGGATGGCTTCAGACTCCATGTCCTTTTTACACACACACACACTTTTGCAGAATTAATAGTCGGTTTCTGATATGGTATCCTTTTTACACAAACGCACACAGACACATACACACACCTGTGCAGAATCTGTGGAGGACTTCTAACAACATGTCCTTTTTACACACACACACACACACACACACACACACACAAAGACATACTCTTGCAGGATCTCTAGAGTGCTTCTGACTTGGTGTCCTTTATACACACACACACACACACATACACCCTTCCAGAACTCTACAATGATTCTGACTTTATGTCCTTTTTACACACACACACACACAAACACACCATTGCAGAATCAATAGAGGTCTTCTGACTTCATGTCCTTTTTACACACACACACACACACACACACACCCTTACAGAACCTCTGGAGGGCTTCTGATTTCATGTCCTTTTTACACACACACACACACACACACACACTTTTGCAGAATCAATAGTCGTCTTCTGACTTCGT
>NW_027457909.1:682500-692500 GCF_050624435.1 Tenrec ecaudatus | reverse complement strand
TAGAATCTCTGGATGGTGGCTGACTTGCTGTCCTTTTTACACACACACACACACACACACACACAAACACTTGAAGAATATCTAGAGGGTTTTTGAATTTGTGTCTGTTTACTCACACACACACACACACACACACACACACTTACAGAACCTCTGGACGGCTTCAGACTCCATGTCCTTTTTACACACACACACACACACACACACACACACACACACACACACATACACTTTTGCAGAATCAATAGTCGGCTTATGACTTGGTGTCTTTTTTACACACACGCACACAGACACATACACACACCTGTGCAGAATCTGTGGAGGACTTCTAACAACATGTCCTTTTTGCACACACACACACACACACACAAAGACATACTCTTCCAGGATCTCTAGAGTGCTTCTGACTTGGTGTCCTTTATACACACACACGCACATACACCCTTCCAGAACTCTACAAGGATTCTGACTTCATGTCCTTTTTACACACACACACTCACACACAAACACACCATTGCAGAATCAATAGAGGGCTTCTGACTTCATGTCCTTTTTAAACAGACACACACACACACCCTTACAGAACCTCTGGAGGGCTTCTGATTTCATGTCCTTTTTACAAACACCCCCCCACACAAACGACCTTGCAGAATTTCTAGAGGGCTTCTGACTTTGTGACCTTATTACACACGCACACACTCACACACATAAAACCTTGCAGAATCTCTTGAGAGCTTCATACTTGGTCTCCTTTTTACAAAAACACACACACATCATGGCAGAATCTCTAGATGGCTTCTGACTTCAGGATCTTTTTACACACACACACACACACACACACACACACCTTTGCAGAAACTATGGAGTGTTTCTGACTTCATGTGTCCTTTTTACACACACTCACACACACACCCTTGCAGAATCTCTTGAGGCCTTCTGACGTCATGTCCTTGTTAAACACACACACACACACACACACACTTGCATAATCTCTGGAGGGCTTCTGACTTCGTGTCCTTTTTACACACACACACTCACACACACACCCTCCCTCACACTGATACTCATACCTTTGGAAAATTCCTAGAGGGCTTCTGACTTCCTGTCCTTTTTACACACACACACACACACACACACATCCTTGCAGAATTCCTGGATGGCTTCTTACTTTGTGTCCTTTTTAAACACACACACACACACACACACACACACACACACACAGATACACACACCCTTGCAGAAATTCTAGAGGGCTTCGGACTTCGTGTTCTTTTTACGCACACACACACACACACACACAGACATGCACGCACCCTTGCAGAGTCTCTGGAATGCTTCTGACTTCGTGTTCTTTTTACACACACACACACACACACACACACACACATACATGCATCCTTGCAGAATCGCAGGAATTCATCTCACGTCATGGAGTTTATACACATACACATACACACTCAAACTCATTCCCTTGCAAAATCACTTGAGGGTTTCTTACTTCGTGTTCTTTTTACAAACATACTTAAAACACACACAGACACACCCTTGCAGGATCTCTAGAGGGCTTCTGACTTGGTGTCCTTTTTACACACACGCACACAGACACACATACACACACCTGTGCAGAATCTTTGGAGGACTTCTAAAATGTCGTTTATAAACACACACATATCCATTGCAGAATCTCTAGAGGGATTCAGACTTCGTGTCCTTTTTACACACACACACACACACACACACATCCTTGCAGGAACTCTACAGCGATTCTAAATTCCTATCCTTTTACACACGCACACACACACTCACACGCTTGCATAATGCCTGCAGGGCTTCTGTCTTCATGTCCTTTTATACACACACACAGACACACAACCTTGCACAATCTCTAGAGTCCTTTTGATTTCTTGTCCTTTTTACACACACACACACACACACACACACACACACACACTTCCAGAATCTCTAGAGGGCTTCTGACGTCATGTCCTTGTTAAACACATACACACACACACACACATCCTTGCAGAATTCCTGGATGGATTCTTACTTTGTGTCCTTTTTAAACACACACACACACACACACACACACCCTTGCAGAATATCTAGAGGGTTTCTGAATGTGTGTCCGTTTCACATACACACACACACACACACACACACATCCACACCCTTACAGAACCTCTGGACGGCTTCAGACTCCATGTCCTTTTTACACACTCACACACACACACACACACACTTTTTGCAGAATCAATAGTCGGCTTCTGACTTAGTGTCCTTTTTTCACACACGCACACAGACACACACATACACTTTTGCAGAATCAATAGTCGGCTTCTGACTTGGTGTCCTTTTTACACACACGCACACAGACCCATACACACACCTGTGCAGAATCTGTGGAGGACTTCTAACAACATGTCCTTTTTACACACACACACACACACAAAGACATACTCTTGCAGGATCTCTAGATTGCTTCTGACTTGGTGTCCTTTATACACACACACACACATACACCCTTCCAGAACTCTACAAGGATTCTGACTTCATGTCCTTTTTACACACACACACACACACACACACACACACACACACATGCATCCTTGCAGAATCGCAGGAATTCATCTCACGTCATGTAATTTATACACATACACTCAAACTTATTCCCTTGCAAAATCACTTGAGGGTTTCTTACTTCGTGTTCTTTTTACAAACATACTTAAAACACACACAGACACACCCTTGCAGGATCTCTAGAGGGCTTCTGACTTGGTGTCCTTTTTACACACACGCACACAGACACACATACACACACCTGTGCAGAATCTTTGGAGGACTTCTAAAATGTCGTTTATAAACACACACACACACACACATCCCTTGCAGAATCTCTAGAGGGATTCAGACTTCGTGTCCTTTTTACACACACACACACACACACACATCCTTGCAGGAACTCTACAGCGATTCTAAATTCCTATCCTTTTACACACGAACACACACACTCACACGCTTGCATAATGCCTGCAGGGCTTCTGTCTTCATGTCCTTTTTATACACACACACAGACACACAACCTTGCACAATCTCTAGAGTTCTTTTGATTTCTTGTCCTTTATACACACACACACACACTCACACAAACACATCATTCCAGAATCTCTAGAGGGTTTCTGACTTTTTTCTTTACACACACACACACACACACACACCTTTGCAGAAACTATGGAGTGTTTCTGACTTCATGTGTACTTTTTACACACACACACACACACACATACAACCTTGCAGAATCTCTGGAGGGCTTCTGATTTTGTGTCCTTTTTACACAAACATACACACATACACACACCCTTGAAGAATCTCTAGAGGGCTTCTGACTTCGTGTCTTTTTACACAAACACACACACACACCACACACACATACACTTTGGTAGAATCTCTGGATGGTGGCTGACTTGCTGTCCTTTTTACACACACACACACACACACACACAAACACTTGAAGAATATCTAGAGGGTTTTTGAATTTGTGTCTGTTTACTCACACACACACACACACACACACTTACAGAACCTCTGGACGGCTTCAGACTCCATGTCCTTTTTACACACACACACACACACACACACACACACATACACTTTTGCAGAATCAATAGTCGGCTTATGACTTGGTGTCTTTTTTACACACACGCACACAGACACATACACACACCTGTGCAGAATCTGTGGAGGACTTCTAACAACATGTCCTTTTTACACACACACACACACACACACAAAGACATACTCTTGCAGGATCTCTAGAGTGCTTCTGACTTGGTGTCCTTTATACACACACACACACACATACACCCTTCCAGAACTCTACAAGGATTCTGACTTCATGTCCTTTTTACACACACACACACACACACACACACACAAACTCATTTTCTTGCCAAATCTCTGCAGTCCTTCTGACTTCGTGTCCTTTTTAAACACACACACACACACACATACACTTGTAGAATCTCTGGAGGACTTCTGATTTCATGTCCTTATTGCACACACACTCCCTCACTCTCACTCTGGAGGACTTCTGATTTCATGTCCTTATTACACACACACACACACACACACACACACTCCCTCACTCTCACACTCATACCTTTCCAGAAAACCTAGAGGGCTTCTGATTTCATGTCCTTTTAACACAACATACTCACCCTTGCAGAATCTCTAGAGGGCTTCTGACTTCCTGTACTTTTGACACACACACACACACACAAACACCCTTGTAGAATCTCCAGACATTTTCTGACTTCGTGTTGTTTTCACACATACACACACACACACTCTGGCAGAATCTCTGGAGGGCTTCTAATATGGTTTACTTATTTCAAACACAACAAACACACACACACACAGACCTTTGCATAATCAATATTGGGCTTCTGACTTCGTGTAATTTTTACCCTCACACACAAACACACACACACACATACAACCTTGCAGAATCTCTGGAGGGCTTCTGACTTTGTGTCCTTTTTACACAAACATACACACATACACACACCCTTGAAGAATCTCTAGTGGGCTTCTGACTTCGTGTCTTTTTACACAAACACACACACACCAAACACACATCCACCCTGGTAGAATCTCTGGATGGTGGCTGACTTGCTGTCCTTTTTACACACACACACACACACAAACACTTGAAGAATATCTAGAGGGTTTCTGAATTTGTGTCTGTTTACACACACACACACACACACACTTACAGAACCTCTGGATGGCTTCAGACTCCATGTCCTTTTTACACACACACACACTTTTGCAGAATTAATAGTCGGTTTCTGATATGGTATCCTTTTTACACAAACGCACACAGACACATACACACACCTGTGCAGAATCTGTGGAGGACTTCTAACAACATGTCCTTTTTACACACACACACACACACACACACACACACACACAAAGACATACTCTTGCAGGATCTCTAGAGTGCTTCTGACTTGGTGTCCTTTATACACACACACACACACACATACACCCTTCCAGAACTCTACAATGATTCTGACTTTATGTCCTTTTTACACACACACACACACACAAACACACCATTGCAGAATCAATAGAGGTCTTCTGACTTCATGTCCTTTTTACACACACACACACACACACACACCCTTACAGAACCTCTGGAGGGCTTCTGATTTCATGTCCTTTTTACACACACACACACACACACACACACACACTTTTGCAGAATCAATAGTCGTCTTCTGACTTCGTGTCCTTTTTACAAACACACACACACACACACACACACCCTTGCAGAATTTCTAGAGGGCTTCTGAATTTGTGACCTTATTACACACGCACACACTCACACACATAAAACCTTGCAGAATCTCTTGAGAGCTTCATACTTGGTCTCCTTTTTACAAACACACACACACACACATCATGCAGAATCTCTAGATGGCTTCTGACTTCAGGATCTTTTTACACACACACACACACACCTTTGCAGAAACTATGGAGTGTTTCTGACTTCATGTGTCCTTTTTACACACACTCACACACACACACACCCTTGCAGAATCTCTTGAGGTCTTCTGACGTCATGTCCTTGTTACACGCACACACTTGCATAATCTCTGGGGGTCTGACTTCGTGTCCTTTTTACACACACACTCACACACACACCCTTCCTCACACTGATACTCATACCTTTGGAAAATTCCTAGAGGGCTTCTGACTTCCTGTCCTTTTTACACACACACACACACACACACACACATATCCTTGCAGAATTCCTGGATGGCTTCTTACTTTGTGTCCTTTTTAAACACACACACACACACACACAGATACACACACCCTTGCAGAAATTCTAGAGGGCTTCGGACTTCGTGTTCTTTTTACGCACGCACACACACACACACACACACATACATGCATCCTTGCAGAATCGCAGGAATTCATCTAACGTCATGTAATTTATACACATACACATACACACTCAAACTCATTCCCTTGCAAAATCACTTGAGGGTTTCTTACTTTGTGTTCTTTTTACAAACATACACACACACACAGACACACCCTTGCAGGATCTCTAGAGGGCTTCTGACTTGGTGTCCTTTTTACACACACGCACACAGACACACATACACACACCTGTTCAGAATCTTTGGAGGACTTCTAAAATGTCGTTTATAAACACACACACACACACACATCCCTTGCAGAAACTCTAGAGGGATTCAGACTTCGTGTCCTTTTTACACACACACACACACACACACATCCTTGCAGGAACTCTACAGCGATTCTAAATTCCTATCCTTTTACACACGCACACACACACTCACACGCTTGCATAATGCCTGCAGGGCTTCTGTCTTCATGTCCTTTTTATACACACACACAGACACACAACCTTGCACAATCTCTAGAGTCCTTTTGATTTCTGGTCCTTTTTACACACACACACACACACACACACACCTTTGCAGAAACTATGGAGTGTTTCTGATTTCATGTGTCCTTTTTACACACACACACACACACACACATACAACCTTGCAGAATCTCTGGAGGGCTTCTGACTTTGTGTCATTTTTACACAAACATACACACATACACACACCCTTGAAGAATCTCTAGAGGGCTTCTGACTTCGTGTCTTTTTACACAAACACACACACACCACACACACATACACCCTTGTAGAATCTCTGGATGGTGGCTGACTTGCTGTCCTTTTTACACACACACACACACACACACAAACCCTTGCAGAATATCTAGAGGGTTTCTGAATTTGTGTCTGTTGTACACACACACACACACACACCCTTACAGAACCTCTGGACGGCTTCAGATTCCATGTCCTTTTTACACACACACACACACACACACACACACACACTTTTGCAGAATCAATAGTCGGCTTCTGACTTGGTATCCTTTTTACACACACACACAGACAGACACACATACACACACCTGTGCAGAATCTGTGGAGGACTTCTAACAACATGTCCTTTTTACACACACACACACACACACACACTCAAAGATATACTCTTGCAGGATCTCTAGAGTGCTTCTGACTTGGTGTCCTTTATACACACACACACATACACCCTTCCAGAACTCTACAAGGATTCTGACTTCATGTCCTTTTTACACACACACACACACACACACACAAATTCATTTTCTTGCCAAATCTCTGCAGTCCTTCTGACTTCGTGTCCTTTTTAAACACACACACACACACACACACACACTTGTAGAATCTCTGGAGGACTTCTGATTTCATGTCCTTTTTACACACACACACACACACTCCCTCACTCTCACACTGATACCTTTCCAGAAAACCTAGAGGGCTTCTGATTTCATGTCCTTTTAACACAACACACTCACCCTTGCAGAATCTCTAGAGAGCTTCTGACTTCCTGTACTTTTGACACACACACACACAAACACCCTTGCAGAATCTCCAGACATTTTCTGACTTCGTGTTGTTTTCACACATACACACACACACACTCTGGTAGAATCTCTGGAGGGCTTCTAATATGGTTTACTTATTTCAAACACAACAAACACACACACACACACACAGACCTTTGCATAATCCATATTGGGCTTCTGACTTCGTGTAATTTTTACCCTCACACACAAACGCACACACACACATACACACACACATACAACCTTGCAGAATCTCTGGAGGGCTCCTGACTTTGTGTCCTTTTTACACAAACATACACACATACACACACCCTTGAAGAATCTCTAGAGGGCTTCTGACTTCGTGTCTTTTTACACAAACACACACACACCAAACACACATACACCCTGGTAGAATCTCTGGATGGTGGCTGACTTGCTGTCCTTTTTACACACACACACACACACACACACACAAACACCCTTGCAGAATATCTAGAGGGTTTCTGAATTTGTGTCTGTTTACACACACACACACACACACACACCCTTACAGAACCTCTGGACAGCTTCAGACTCCATGTCCTTTTTACACACACACACACACACACACACATACACTTGCAGAATCAATAGTCGGCTTCTGACTTGGTGTCTTTTTTACACACACGCACACAGACACATACACACACCTGTGCAGAATCTGTGGAGGACTTCTAACAACATGTCCTTTTTACACACACACACACACACACACACACACACACAAAGACATACTCTTGCAGGATCTCTAGAGTGCTTCTGACTTGGTGTCCTTTATACACACACACACATACACCCTTCCAGAACTCTACAATGATTCTGATTTCATGTCCTTTTTACACACACACACACACACACACACACACACACAAACACACCATTGCAGAATCAATAGAGGGCTTCTGACTTCATGTCTTTTTTATACACACACACACACACCCTTACAGAACCTCTGGAGGGCTTCTGATTTCATGTCCTTTTTTCACACACACACACACACACACACACACTTTTGCAGAATCAATAGTCGGTTTCTGAATTTGTGTCCTTTTTACAAACACCCACACACACACACGCCCTTGCAGAAATTCTAGAGGGCTTCTGAATTTGTGACCTTATTACACACGCACACACTCACACACATAAAACCTTGCAGAATCTCTTGAGAGCTTCATACTTGGTCTCCTTTTTACAAACACACACACACACCATGGCAGAATCTCTAGATGGCTTCTGACTTCAGGATCTTTTTACACACACACACACACACACACACACACACACACCTTTGCAGAAACTATGGAGTGTTTCTGACTTCATGTGTCCTTTTTACACACACTCTCACACACACACACACACACCCTTGCAGAATCTCTTGAGGGCTTCTGACGTCATGTCCTTGTTACACAAACACACACTTGCATAATCTCTGGGGGGTCTGACTTCGTATCCTTTTTACACACACACACTCACACACACACCCTCCCTCACACTGATACTCATACCTTTGTAAAATTCCTAGAGGGCTTCTGACTTCCTTACCTTTTTATACACACACACACACACACACACTCACACACATCCTTGCAGAATTCCTGGATGGATTCTTACTTTGTGTCATTTTTAAACACACACACACACACACACACACACACTCCAAACTCATTTTCTTGCAAAATCTCTGCAGTCCTTCTGACTTCGTGTCCTTTTTAAACACACACACACACACACACACATACACTTGTAGAATCTCTGGAGGACTTCTGATTTCATGTCCTTATTACACACACACACACACACACACACACACTCCCTCACTCTCACTCTGGAGGACTTCTGATTTCATGTCCTTATTACACACACACACACACACACACACACTCCCTCACTCTCACACTCATACCTTTCCAGAAAACCTAGAGGGCTTCTGATTTCGTGTCCTTTTAACACAACACACTCACCCTTGCAGAATCTCTAGAGGGCTTCTGACTTCCTGTACTTTTGACACACACAGACACCCTTGCAGAATCTCCAGACATTTTCTGACTTCGTGTTGTTTTCACACATACACACACACACACACACACTCTGGCAGAATCTCTGGAGGGCTTCTAATATGGTTTACTTATTTCAAACACAACAAACACACACACACAGACCTTTGCATAATCAATATTGGGCTTCTGACTTCGTGTAATTTTTACCCTCACACACACACACACATACAACCTTGCAGAATCTCTGGAGGGCTTCTGACTTTGTGTCCTTTTTACACAAACATACACACATACACACACCCTTGAAGAATCTCTAGAGGGCTTCTGACTTCGTGTCTTTTTACACAAACACACACACACCACACACAAATACACCCTGGTAGAATCTCTGGATGGTGGCTGACTTGCTGTCCTTTTTACACACACACACACACACACACACACAAACACTTGAAGAATATCTAGAGGGTTTCTGAATTTGTGTCTGTTTA
>NW_027457909.1:675000-680000 GCF_050624435.1 Tenrec ecaudatus | reverse complement strand
TTTTACACACACACACACACACACTCCCTCACTCTCACACTCATACCTTTCCAGAAAACCTAGAGGGCTTCTGATTTCATGTCCTTTTAACACAACACACTCACCCTTGCAGAATCTCTAGAGGGCTTCTGACTTCCTGTACTTTTGACACACACACACACAAACACCCTTGCAGAATCTCCAGACATTTTCTGACTTCGTGTTGTTTTCACACATACACACACACACACTCTGGTAGAATCTCTGGAGGGCTTCTAATATGGTTTACTTATTTCAAACACAACAAACACACACACACACAGAGACCTTTGCATAATCAATATTGGGCTTCTGACTTCGTGTAATTTTTACCCTCACACACAAACGCACACACACACACACACACACACACACATACAACCTTGCAGAATCTCTGGAGGGCTTCTGACTTTGTGTTCTTTTTACACAAACATACACACATACACACACCCTTGAAGAATCTGTAGAGGGCTTCTGACTTCGTGTCTTTTTACACAAACACACACACACCAAACACACATACACCCTGGTAGAATCTCTGGATGGTGGCTGACTTGCTGTCCTTTTTACACACACACACACACACACACACACACACACACACACACACAAACACCCTTGCAGAATATCTAGAGGGTTTCTGAATTTGTGTCTGTTTACACACACACACACACACACACCCTTACAGAACCTCTGGACAGCTTCAGACTCCATGTCCTTTTTACACACACACACACTTTTGCAGAATCAATAGTCGGTTTCTGATATGGTATCCTTTTTACACACACGCACACAGACACATACACACACCTGTGCAGAATCTGTGGAGGACTTCTAACAACATGTCCTTTTTACACACACACACACACACACACACACACACAAAGACATACTCTTGCAGGATCTCTAGAGTGCTTCTGACTTGGTGTCCTTTATACACACATACACACATACACCCTTCCAGAACTCTACAGTGATTCTGACTTTATGTCCTTTTTACACACACACACACACACACACAAACACACCATTGCAGAATCAATAGAGGTCTTCTGACTTCATGTCCTTTTTACACACACACACACACACACACCCTTACAGAACCTCTGGAGGGCTTCTGATTTCATGTCCTTTTTACACACACACACACACACACACACACACACTTTTGCAGAATCAATAGTCGGCTTCTGACTTCGTGTCCTTTTTACAAACACACACACACACACACACCCTTGCAGAATTTCTAGAGGGCTTCTGAATTTGTGACCTTATTACACACGCACACACTCACACACATAAAACCTTGCAGAATCTCTTGAGAGCTTCATACTTGGTCTCCTTTTTACAAACACACACACACACACACATCATGCAGAATCTCTAGATGGCTTCTGACTTCAGGATCTTTTTACACACACACACACACACCTTTGCAGAAACTATGGAGTGTTTCTGACTTCATGTGTCCTTTTTACACACACTCACACACACACACCCTTGCAGAATCTCTTGAGGTCTTCTGACGTCATGTCCTTGTTACACGCACACACTTGCATAATCTCTGGGGGTCTGACTTCGTGTCCTTTTTACACACACACACTCACACACACACCCTACCTCACACTGATACTCATACCTTTGGAAAATTCCTAGAGGGCTTCTGACTTCCTGTCCTTTTTACACACACACACACAGATACACACACCCTTGCAGAAATTCTATAGGGCTTCGGACTTCGTGTTCTTTTTACGCACGCACACACACACACACACAGACATGCACGCACCCTTGCAGAGTCTCTGGAATGCTTCTGACTTCGTGTTCTTTTTACACACACACACACACACACACACACACACACACACATACATGCATCCTTGCAGAATCGCAGGAATTCATCTCACGTCATGTAATTTATACACATACACATACACACTCAAACTCATTCCCTTGCAAAATCACTTGAGGGTTTCTTACTTTGTGTTCTTTTTACAAACATACACACACACACAGACACACCCTTGCAGGATCTCTAGAGGGCTTCTGACTTGGTGTGCTTTTTACACACACGCACACAGACACACATACACACACCTGTGCAGAATCTTTGGAGGACTTCTAAAATGTCGTTTATAAACACACACACACACATCCCTTGCAGAATCTCTAGAGGGATTCAGACTTCGTGTCCTTTTTACACACACACACACACACACACATCCTTGCAGGAACTCTACAGCGATTCTAAATTCCTATCCTTTTACACACTCACACGCTTGCATAATGCCTGCAGGGCTTCTGTCTTCATGTCCTTTTTATACACACACACAGGCACACAACCTTGCACAATCTCTAGAGTCCTTTTGATTTCTTGTCCTTTTTACACACACACACACACACACACCTTTGCAGAAACTATGGAGTGTTTCTGATTTCATGTGTCCTTTTTACACACACACACACACACACATACAACCTTGCAGAATCTCTGGAGGGCTTCTGACTTTGTGTCATTTTTACACAAACATACACACATACACACACCCTTGAAGAATCTCTAGAGGGCTTCTGACTTCGTGTCTTTTTACACAAACACACACACACCACACACACATATACCCTTGTAAAATCTCTGGATGGTGGCTGACTTGCTGTCCTTTTTACACACACACACGCACACACACACACACACACACAAACCCTTGCAGAATATCTAGAGGGTTTCTGAATTTGTGTCTGTTGTACACACACACACACACCCTTACAGAACCTCTGGACGGCTTCAGATTCCATGTCCTTTTTACACACACACACACACACACACACACACACACACTTTTCCAGAATCAATAGTCGGCTTCTGACTTGGTATCCTTTTTACACACACGCAGACAGACACACATACACACACCTGTGCAGAATCTGTGGAGGACTTCTAACAACATGTCCTTTTTACACACACACACACACACACACAAAGATATACTCTTGCAGGATCTCTAGAGTGCTTCTGACTTGGTGTCCTTTATACACACACACACATACACCCTTCCAGAACTCTACAAGGATTCTGACTTCATGTCCTTTTTACACACACACACACACACACACACACACACAAATTCATTTTCTTGCCAAATCTCTGCAGTCCTTCTGACTTCGTGTCCTTTTTAAACACACACACACCACACACACACTTGTAGAATCTCTGGAGGACTTCTGATTTCATGTCCTTTTTACACACACACACACACACACACACACACAAAGATATACTCTTGCAGGATCTCTAGAGTGCTTCTGACTTGGTGTCCTTTATACACACACACACATACACCCTTCCAGAACTCTACAAGGATTCTGACTTCATGTCCTTTTTACACACACACACACACACACAAACACACACAAATTCATTTTCTTGCCAAATCTCTGCAGTCCTTCTGACTTCGTGTCCTTTTTAAACACGCACACACACACACACACTTGTAGAATCTCTGGAGGACTTCTGATTTCATGTCCTTTTTACACACACACACACACACACACTCCCTCACTCTCACACTGATACCTTTCCAGAAAACCTAGAGGGCTTCTGATTTCATGTCCTTTTAACACAACACACTCACCCTTGCAGAATCTCTAGAGGGCTTCTGACTTCCTGTACTTTTGACACACACACACACAAACACCCTTGCAGAATCTCCAGACATTTTCTGACTTCGTGTTGTTTTCACACATACACACACACACACTCTGGCAGAATCACTGGAGGGCTTCTAATATGGTTTACTTATTTCAAACACAACAAACACACACACACAGACCTTTGCATAATCAATATTGGGCTTCTGACTTCGTGTAATTTTTACCCTCAAACACAAACACACACACACACATACAACCTTGCAGAATCTCTGGAGGGCTTCTGACTTTGTGTCCTTTTTACACAAACATACACACATACACACACCCTTGAAGAATCTCTAGAGGGCTTCTGACTTCGTGTCTTTTTACACAAACACACACACACCAAACACACATACACCCTGGTAGAATCTCTGGATGGTGGCTGACTTGCTGTCCTTTTTACACACACACACACACACACACACAAACACCCTTGCAGAATATCTAGAGGGTTTCTGAATTTGTGTCTGTTTACACACACACACACACACACACACACACACACACCCTTACAGAACCTCTGGACAGCTTCAGATTCCATGTCCTTTTTACACACACACACACACACACACACATACACTTGCAGAATCAATAGTCTGCTTCTGACTTGGTGTCTTTTTTACACACACGCACACAGACACATACACACACCTGTGCAGAATCTGTGGAGGACTTCTAACAACATGTCCTTTTTACACACACACACACACACACACACACACACACACAAAGACATACTCTTGCAGGATCTCTAGAGTGCTTCTGACTTGGTGTCCTTTATACACACACACACACACATACACCCTTCCAGAACTCCACAATGATTCTGATTTCATGTCCTTTTTACACACACACACACACACACACACACACAAACACACCATTGCAGAATCAATAGAGGGCTTCTGACTTCATGTCTTTTTTATACACACACACACACACACCCTTACAGAACCTCTGGAGGGCTTCTGATTTCATGTCCTTTTTTCACACACACACACACACACACACACACTTTTGCAGAATCAATAGTCGGTTTCTGACTTCGTGTCCTTTTTACAAACACCCACACACACACACGCCCTTGCAGAAATTCTAGAGGGCTTCTGAATTTGTGACCGTATTACACACGCACACACTCACACACATAAAACCTTGCAGAATCTCTTGAGAGCTTCATACTTGGTCTCCTTTTTACAAACACACACACACATCATGGCAGAATCTCTAGATGGCTTCTGACTTCAGGATCTTTTTACACACACACACACACACACACCTTTGCAGAA
>NW_027457909.1:670000-672500 GCF_050624435.1 Tenrec ecaudatus | reverse complement strand
CTCCCTCACTCTCACTCTGGAGGACTTCTGATTTCATGTCCTTATTACACACACACACACACACACACACACACTCCCTCACTCTCACACTCATACCTTTCTAGAAAACCTAGAGGGCTTCTGATTTCGTGTCCTTTTAACACAACACACTCACCCTTGCAGAATCTCTAGAGGGCTTCTGACTTCCTGTACTTTTGACACACACAGACACCCTTGCAGAATCTCCAGACATTTTCTGACTTCGTGTTGTTTTCACACATACACACACACACACACACTCTGGCAGAATCTCTGGAGGGCTTCTAATATGGTTTACTTATTTCAAACACAACAAACACACACACACAGACCTTTGCATAATCAATATTGGGCTTCTGACTTCGTGTAATTTTTACCCTCACACACAAACACACACACACACATACAACCTTGCAGAATCTCTGGAGGGCTTCTGACTTTGTGTCCTTTTTACACAAACATACACACATACACACACCCTTGAAGAATCTCTAGAGGGCTTCTGACTTCGTGTCTTTTTACACAAACACACACACACACCAAACACACATACACCCTGGTAGAATCTCTGGATGGTGGCTGACTTGCTGTCCTTTTTACACACACACACACACACACACACACAAACACTTGAAGAATATCTAGAGGGTTTCTGAATTTATGTCTGTTTACACACACACACACTTACAGAACCTCTGGACGGCTTCAGACTCCATGTCCTTTTTACACACACACACACACACACACACACACACACACACACACACACACTTTTGCAGAATCAATAGTCGGCTTCTGACTTGGTATCCTTTTTACACACACGCACACAAACACATACACACACCTTTGCAGAATTTGTGGAGGACTTCTAACAACATGTCCTTTTTACACACACACACACACACACACACAAGACATACTCTTGCAGGATCTCTAGAGTGCTTCTGACTTGGTGTCCTTTATACACACACACACACATACACCCTTCCAGAACTCTACAAGGGTTCTGACTTCATGTCCTTTTTACACACACACACACACACACACACCCTTACAGAACCTCTGGAGGGCTTCTGATTTCATGTCCTTTTTACACACACACACACACACACACAAACACACACTTTTGCAGAATCAATAGTCGGCTTCTGACTTCGTGTCCTTTTTACAAATACCCACAACGTCCTTGCAGAATTTCTAGAGGGCTTCTGAATTTGTGACCTTATTACACACGCACACACTCACACACATAAAACCTTGCAGAATCTCTTGAGAGCTTCATACTTGGTCTCCTTTTTACAAATACACACACACACACATCATGGCAGAATCTCTAGATGGCTTCTGACTTCAGGATCTTTTTACACACACACCTTTGCAGAAACTATGGAGTGTTTCTGACTTCATGTGTCCTTTTTACACACACTCTCACACACACACACACACCCTTGCAGAATCTCTTGAGGGCTTCTGACGTCATGTCCTTGTTACACACACATACACACACGCACTTGCATAATCTGTGGGGGTCTGACTTCGTGTCCTTTTTACACACACACACACTCACACACACCCTCCCTCACACTGATACTCATACCTTTGGAAAATTCCTAGAGGGCTTCTGACTTCCTTACCTTTTTACACACACACACACACACACACACACACACACACATCCTTGCAGAATTCCTGGATGGATTCTTACTTTGTGTCATTTTTAAACACACACACACACACACACACACTCCAAACTCATTTTCTTGCCAAATCTCTGCAGTCCTTCTGACTTCGTGTCCTTTTTAAACACACACACACACACACACACACACACATTCACTTGTAGAATCTCTGGAGGACTTCTGATTTCATGTCCTTATTACACACACACACACACACACTCCCTCACTCTCACTCTGGAGGACTTCTGATTTCATGTCCTTATTACACACACACACACACACACACACTCCCTCACTCTCACACTCATACCTTTCCAGAAAACCTAGAGGGCTTCTGATTTTGTGTCCTTTTAACACAACACACTCACCCTTGCAGAATCTCTAGAGGGCTTCTGACTTCCTGTACTTTTTACACACACACACACAAACACCCTTGCAGAATCTCCAGACATTTTCTGACTTCGTGTTGTTTTCACACATACACACACACACACTCTGGCAGAATCTCTGGAGGGCTTCTAATATGGTTTACTTATTTTAAACACAACAAACACACACACACAGACCTTTGCATAATCAATATTGGGCTTCTGACTTCGTGTAATTTTTACCCTCACACACACACACACATACAACCTTGCAGAATCTCTGGAGGGCTTCTGACTTTGTGTCCTTTTTACACAAACATACACACATACACACACCCTTGAAGAATCTCTAGAGGGCTTCTGACTTCGTGTCTTTTTACACAAACACACACACACCACACACAAATACACCCTGGTAGAATCTCTGGATGGTGG
>NW_027457909.1:662500-665000 GCF_050624435.1 Tenrec ecaudatus | reverse complement strand
ACACACAGACACACAACCTTGCACAATCTCTAGAGTTCTTTTGATTTCTTGTCCTTTATACACACACACACACACTCACACAAACACATCATTCCAGAATCTCTAGAGGGTTTCTGACTTTTTTCTTTACACACACACACACACACACACACACCTTTGCAGAAACTATGGAGTGTTTCTGACTTCATGTGTACTTTTTACACACACACACACACACACATACAACCTTGCAGAATCTCTGGAGGGCTTCTGATTTTGTGTCCTTTTTACACAAACATACACACATACACACACCCTTGAAGATACTCTAGAGGGCTTCTGACTTCGTGTCTTTTTACACAAACACACACACACACCACACACACATACACTTTGGTAGAATCTCTGGATGGTGGCTGACTTGCTGTCCTTTTTACACACACACACACACAAACACTTGAAGAATATCTAGAGGGTTTTTGAATTTGTGTCTGTTTACTCACACACACACACACACACACACACTTACAGAACCTCTGGACGGCTTCAGACTCCATGTCCTTTTTACACACACACACACACACACACACGCACACACACATACACTTTTGCAGAATCAATAGTCGGCTTATGACTTGGTGTCTTTTTTACACACACGCACACAGACACATACACACACCTGTGCAGAATCTGTGGAGGACTTCTAACAACATGTCCTTTTTACACACACACACACACACAAAGACATACTCTTGCAGGATCTCTAGAGTGCTTCTGACTTGGTGTCCTTTATACACACACACACACACATACACCCTTCCAGAACTCTACAAGGATTCTGACTTCATGTCCTTTTTACACACACACACACACACACACACACACAAACTCATTTTCTTGCCAAATCTCTGCAGTCCTTCTGACTTCGTGTCCTTTTTAAACACACACACACACACACATACACTTGTAGAATCTCTGGAGGACTTCTGATTTCATGTCCTTATTGCACACACACTCCCTCACTCTCACTCTGGAGGACTTCTGATTTCATGTCCTTATTACACACACACACACACACACACACACACACTCCCTCACTCTCACACTCATACCTTTCCAGAAAACCTAGAGGGCTTCTGATTTCATGTCCTTTTAACACAACATACTCACCCTTGCAGAATCTCTAGAGGGCTTCTGACTTCCTGTACTTTTGACACACACACACACACACAAACACCCTTGTAGAATCTCCAGACATTTTCTGACTTCGTGTTGTTTTCACACATACACACACACACACTCTGGCAGAATCTCTGGAGGGCTTCTAATATGGTTTACTTATTTCAAACACAACAAACACACACACACACAGACCTTTGCATAATCAATATTGGGCTTCTGACTTCGTGTAATTTTTACCCTCACACACAAACACACACACACACATACAACCTTGCAGAATCTCTGGAGGGCTTCTGACTTTGTGTCCTTTTTACACAAACATACACACATACACACACCCTTGAAGAATCTCTAGTGGGCTTCTGACTTCGTGTCTTTTTACACAAACACACACACACCAAACACACATACACCCTGGTAGAATCTCTGGATGGTGGCTGACTTGCTGTCCTTTTTACACACACACACACACACAAACACTTGAAGAATATCTAGAGGGTTTCTGAATTTGTGTCTGTTTACACACACACACACACACACACACACACACTTACAGAACCTCTGGATGGCTTCAGACTCCATGTCCTTTTTACACACACACACACTTTTGCAGAATTAATAGTCGGTTTCTGATATGGTATCCTTTTTACACAAACGCACACAGACACATACACACACCTGTGCAGAATCTGTGGAGGACTTCTAACAACATGTCCTTTTTACACACACACACACACACACACACACACACAAAGACATACTCTTGCAGGATCTCTAGAGTGCTTCTGACTTGGTGTCCTTTATACACACACACACACACACACACACATACACCCTTCCAGAACTCTACAATGATTCTGACTTTATGTCCTTTTTACACACACACACACACAAACACACCATTGCAGAATCAATAGAGGTCTTCTGACTTCATGTCCTTTTTACACACACACACACACACACACACCCTTACAGAACCTCTGGAGGGCTTCTGATTTCATGTCCTTTTTACACACACACACACACACACACACACTTTTGCAGAATCAATAGTCGTCTTCTGACTTCGTGTCCTTTTTACAAACACACACACACACACACACACACCCTTGCAGAATTTCTAGAGGGCTTCTGAATTTGTGACCTTATTACACACGCACACACTCACACACATAAAACCTTGCAGAATCTCTTGAGAGCTTCATACTTGGTCTCCTTTTTACAAACACACACACACACACATCATGCAGAATCTCTAGATGGCTTCTGACTTCAGGATCTTTTTACACACACACACACACACACCTTTGCAGAAACTATGGAGTGTTTCTGACTTCAT
>NW_027457909.1:655000-657500 GCF_050624435.1 Tenrec ecaudatus | reverse complement strand
CTTTTTACAAATACCCACAACGTCCTTGCAGAATTTCTAGAGGGCTTCTGAATTTGTGACCTTATTACACACGCACACACTCACACACATAAAACCTTGCAGAATCTCTTGAGAGCTTCATACTTGGTCTCCTTTTTACAAATACACACACACACACACATCATGGCAGAATCTCTAGATGGCTTCTGACTTCAGGATCTTTTTACACACACACCTTTGCAGAAACTATGGAGTGTTTCTGACTTCATGTGTCCTTTTTACACACACTCTCACACACACACACCCTTGCAGAATCTCTTGAGGGCTTCTGACGTCATGTCCTTGTTACACACACATACACACACGCACTTGCATAATCTGTGGGGGTCTGACTTCGTGTCCTTTTTACATACACACACACTCACACACACCCTCCCTCACACTGATACTCATACCTTTGGAAAATTCCTAGAGGGCTTCTGACTTCCTTACCTTTTTACACACACACACACATCCTTGCAGAATTCCTGGATGGATTCTTACTTTGTGTCATTTTTAAACACACACACACACACACACACACTCCAAACTCATTTTCTTGCCAAATCTCTGCAGTCCTTCTGACTTCGTGTCCTTTTTAAACACACACACACACACACACACATACACTTGTAGAATCTCTGGAGGACTTCTGATTTCATGTCCTTATTACACACACACACACACACACACACACTCCCTCACTCTCACACTCATACCTTTCCAGAAAACCTAGAGGGCTTCTGATTTTGTGTCCTTTTAACACAACACACTCACCCTTGCAGAATCTCTAGAGGGCTTCTGACTTCCTGTACTTTTTACACACACACACACAAACACCCTTGCAGAATCTCCAGACATTTTCTGACTTCGTGTTGTTTTCACACATACACACACACACACTCTGGCAGAATCTCTGGAGGGCTTCTAATATGGTTTACTTATTTTAAACACAACAAACACACACACACAGACCTTTGCATAATCAATATTGGGCTTCTGACTTCGTGTAATTTTTACCCTCACACACAAACACACACACACACATACAACCTTGCAGAATCTCTGGAGGGCTTCTGACTTTGTGTCCTTTTTACACAAACATACACACATACACACACCCTTGAAGAATCTCTAGAGGGCTTCTGACTTCGTGTCTTTTTACACAAACACACACACACCACACACAAATACACCCTGGTAGAATCTCTGGATGGTGGCTGACTTGCTGTCCTTTTTACACACACACACACACACAAACACACACACAAACACTTGAAGAATATCTAGAGGGTTTCTGAATTTGTGTCTGTTTACACACACACACACACACACCCTTACAGAACCTCTGGACGGCTTCAGACTCCATGTCCTTTTTACACACACACACACACACACACATACAGTTTTGCAGAATCAATAGTCGGCTTCTGACTTGGTGTCCTTTTTACACACACGCACACAGACACACACACACACCTGTGCAGAATCTGTGGAGGACTTCTAACAACATGTCCTTTTTGCACACACACACACACACACACACACACACACAAAGACATACTCTTGCAGGATCTCTAGAGTGCTTCTGACTTCGTGTCCTTTATACACACACACACACATACACCCTTCCAGAACTCTACAAGGATTCTGACTTCATGTCCTTTTTACACACACACACACACACACACACACACACACAAACACACCATTGCAGAATCAATAGAGGGCTTCTGACTTCATGTCCTTTTTACACACACACACACACACACACCCTTACAGAACCCTAGAGGGCTTCTGATTTCATGTCCTTTTTACACACACACACACACACACACTTTTGCAGAATCAATAGTCGGCTTCTGACTTTGTGTCCTTTTTACAAACACCCCCCCACACACACGCCCTTGCAGAATTTCTAGAGGGCTTCTGACTTTGTGACCTTATTACACACGCACACACTCACACACATAAAACCTTGCAGAATCTCTTGAGAGCTTCATACTTGGGCTCCTTTTTACAAACACACACACACATCATGGCAGAATTTCTAGATGGCGTCTGACTTCAGGATCTTTTTACACACACACACACACACACCTTTGCAGAAACTATGGAGTGTTTCTGACTTCATGTGTCCTTTTTACACACACTCACACACACACACACCCTTGCAGAATCTCTTGAGGGCTTCTGACGTCATGTCCTTGTTACACACACACACACACACTTGCATAATATCTGGGGGTCTGACTTCGTGTCCTTTTTACACACACACACACACACACACACTCACACACACACCCTCCCTCACACTGATCCTCATACCTTTGGAAAATTCCTAGAGGGCTTCTGACTTCCTTACCTTTTTACACAAACACACACACACACACACATCCTTACAGAATTCCTGGATGGATTCTTACTTTGTGTCATTTTTAAACACACACACACACACACACACACACACACACACCCCAAA
>NW_027457909.1:587500-650000 GCF_050624435.1 Tenrec ecaudatus | reverse complement strand
TCGTGTTCTTTTTACGCACACACACACACACACACACACACACACAGACATGCACGCACCCTTGCAGAGTCTCTGGAATGCTTCTGACTTCGTGTTCTTTTTACACACACACACACACACACACATACAGTTTTGCAGAATCAATAGTCGGCTTCTGACTTGGTGTCCTTTTTACACACACGCACACAGACACACACACACACACCTGTGCAGAATCTGTGGAGGACTTCTAACAACATGTCCTTTTTGCACACACACACACACACACACACACACACAAAGACATACTCTTGCAGGATCTCTAGAGTGCTTCTGACTTCGTGTCCTTTATACACACACACACACATACACCCTTCCAGAACTCTACAAGGATTCTGACTTCATGTCCTTTTTACACACACACACACACACACACACACACACAAACACACCATTGCAGAATCAATAGAGGGCTTCTGACTTCATGTCCTTTTTACACACACACACACACACACCCTTACAGAACCCTAGAGGGCTTCTGATTTCATGTCCTTTTTACACACACACACACACACACACTTTTGCAGAATCAATAGTCGGCTTCTGACTTTGTGTCCTTTTTACAAACACCCCCACACACACACGCCCTTGCAGAATTTCTAGAGGGCTTCTGACTTTGTGACCTTATTACACACGCACACACTCACACACATAAAACCTTGCAGAATCTCTTGAGAGCTTCATACTTGGGCTCCTTTTTACAAACACACACACACATCATGGCAGAATTTCTAGATGGCGTCTGACTTCAGGATCTTTTTACACACACACACACACACACCTTTGCAGAAACTATGGAGTGTTTCTGACTTCATGTGTCCTTTTTACACACACTCACACACACACACACCCTTGCAGAATCTCTTGAGGGCTTCTGACGTCATGTCCTTGTTACACACACACACACACTTGCATAATATCTGGGGGTCTGACTTCGTAGAATCCATAACCCTTAGAAATGTATTGGCCTGCTATACCAATCCAATTACCCTCAACCTTCTTCAAAGAATTGGAAAAACTGACCACCAACTTCATATGGAGAGGGAAGAAACCCAGAATTAGCAGAGAACTCCTCGAGAAGAAGGACACAATTGGAGGACTCGCCCTACCTGATTTCAATGCCTACTACACAGCTACAGTGGTCAAAACAGCATGGTACTGGCACAATGATAGACACTCAGACCAGTGGAAAAGAATAGAAAGCCCAGGAGTAAAATCATCAGCATATAGACAACTGATCTTCGACAAGGGTCCCAAAAATGTCAAGTGGGAAGCAGATGCCCTCTTTAATAAGTGGTGCTGGAAACAATGGATATCCACATGTAGAAAGTTGAAATAAGACGTCTACCTCACCCCATGCACAAGAATACACTCAAGGTGGATCACAGATCTAGAAGTCAAACCCCAAACCATCAGGACCATTAAGGAGGGAATCGGGACTAATCTCAGCGTACTGGCCCAGGGAGCACATAGGCTCACTGCAACAGGGAAGGGGACACACACAGGTGAATTGGAAATCGACAAATGGGATCTAATAAGAATAAAATGCATGTGCACCTCGAAAGACTTTGCCAAGAGGGTGACAAGGCAACCCACAGACTGGGAGAAGATTTTTAGTAATGACACATCAGACAAAGGGCTCATTACTAAAATCTACAACACCATCGTGACCTGCAAAAAGAGGAAAACAGTTAACCCCCTAAGGAAGTGGGCAAAAGAAATGAGAAGAACTTTCACTAGAGAGGAGATCAATATGGCCAATAAACATATGAGAAAGTGCTCGAAGTCCCTTGCCATAAGAGAAATGCAAATCAAAACAACCATGAGATACCACCTAACACCCCTGAGGCTAGCCCAGATCAGTAAATCAGAGAGCAACAAGTGTTGGAGGGGCTGTGGTGAAGTAGGAACCCTCCTCCACTGCTGGTGGTCGTGTACATTTGTACAGCCACTGTGGAAAGCAATCTGGCGATACCTAAAGAAAATGGAAATTGATCTACCTCATGACCCAGCCATCCCTCTACTGGGCATATACCCGGTTGAAGCAGCAAATAAAACACGACCAGTCATATGCGCTCCAATGTTTATTGCGGCACAATTCACAATGGCAAAGACTTTGAAACAGCCTAAGTTTCCATCAACAGACGAGTGGATTAGCAAACTTTGGCACATACACACAATGGAGTATTATGCAGCACTGAAAAGCACCGATGAGCACATGAAACACGTTATTTCATGGGAAGAGCTGGAAGGAATTATGTTAAGCGAGGTAAGCCAGACCCAAAGGGACAGGTACAACATGAGTCCCCTGAGATAAGTACAATCAGCATGACAGAAATAGAAGAATAAACATCCATCCCACAATAAACGGGAGGAAGCATAGATAGTTGGAGGGAGGACAGGCCACACCTAGGGAGGTACATAAGAGCCCAGCATAAAGAAGGGGTAGTGGGGTAGGGAGAGGGAGAACCGGGAGGGGGAGAATCCGAATGGATGGTATGGGGGGGGGCAGGGTACTAACCCACCCGGGGGAGAGTATCGGTTATGTCCCCACAGATTTGGAACATGCATACGGACCCCAACACGACACACCAAACAAGGAGGACAACGCAAAGTACAGAGGTCTACACAAAGAGGCTGGACGACAAGCCGGCCCAAACCAGAATTAGGCCGACCCCCACACTCGAAGGGAATACCACAGAAAACAAAAATAGATTGTCTGGAGTGGGAAAGGAACTGACCCACCACACCACATCCAGAAGGAAGCTGAAACAAAAGAAGGAGAAAGGACATAGTGGAGTACACCTGGGTCCACCAAGCCCAAAGTCGATAGACCAGCTAGAAGAGCCCATCATACAGAGAGGACCATTCAGCTGACCACACTACGAGATATGACATCCTGCACCAACACATGGCCCTACACGGGACAGCACCTGAGACACAATGGGGGATGGGCAACTGAGCTGACCCCGCCACACTGAGGCAAACACTGGGGACATGCAGTGGAGCAGCGGAGGAAGCAGAGCAAAGGGAGCCCGAGGGAGTAGAAAGGATGGTCTTCTGGGCCAGGACGTGGCGCCTCACAAGCTACACCTAGAAAACACTCCTAAAGGCCAATGAAAGGACCTTGAACTACTAGCAATTTTTTCTTTTAATATTTGCTATCTTTTTGTTTAGTCTTTTTAAATTTGTTTTGTTTTTTTACCCAGTAAATTTTGTATGCTAGTGGCTTTTCTGCTTATCAGCGTGTCGATGTTGCTTCTGTCAAAGCCATGTTCTTATGGGCCACTTGGGCGCAGTCAAAGTCATATCCATTTGTATGCACGTATTACTATGTCAGCAGGTCCACCTAGACAAGATAGGCTGGACAAATAATGAGAGAAGAAAACAACAGGACCAACGGTCCTGGAGGGACATGAGAGCGTGGGAGGTAGGGGAAGGGAGGAGGTGTCGCCCAACACAGGGACAAGGGAACAGCGAATGGTTCAAAACCAGAGGAGGGAGGGGAGGGGAGGACTGGAAGGGAGTGACCAAGAGCAAGGTAACTGAGAGGAACTACTGAATCCAGAATGAAGGCTAAACATGGTAATGGGTCGGGAGGAAAGCGAAAGGAAATAGAGGAAAGGAGTAGGAGGCAAAGTGCATACAGAGAAGCCTAAATACAGACATGTACATATGTAAACATATTTATGATTATGGGGGCAATAGATTTATATGCATATATTTATAGGTTCAGTAGTAGGGTAGCAGATGGACATTGGGTCTCCTCATGCATAATCCCCCAATACAATAGCACCTCACCCTGCTAAGCAGCCATTGCAGGATACCCATCTTCCCGACATGATCACTGAAGACAGCCGTGTGTGTAAGCAAATGTGGTGAAGAAAGCTGATGGTGCCCGGCTTATCAAAAAAAGATATAGCGTCTGGGGTCTTAAAGGCTTGAAGGCAAATAAGCGGCCATCTAGCTCAGAAGCAACAAAGCCCACAGAGAAGAAGCACACGGCCTAAGCGAATACAAGGTGTTGAATGGACCATGTAGCAGATACAAAGGAACAAAATCAATCATTGTGTGATCACCTCTCTCACATAATGGCTGAAGACGAAAGTGTGCATAAGCAAGTGTGGTGAAGAAGGCGGATGGTGCCCGGCTACTGAGAGATATAGCGTCTGGGGACTTAAAGGCTTGAATGCAAACAAGCGGCCATCTAGCCCAGAAGCAACCGAGCCCACACGGAAGCAGCACACCAACATAGGTGATCATGAAGGACAGAGGAGACCAGGTCTCCAACATCAAAGGTGGGGTGGTGGTGAGAATCACATCACCGTGAAAGAGGGGGAGTGCATGATGGGGACCCAACGCCCACCTGTAGACAGCTGGACACCCCTTCCAGAGGGGTAGTGAGGAGGAGATGGGCCACTCAGGGTTCAGTGTAGCAACAATGAAACTCAAAACCTTCCTCTAGTTCCTGAACGCTTCCTCCCCTCCCAATCATCATGACCCTAATCCTACCTTGCCTTGTGGACCTGGTTATACCAGAGGATGTACAGCGGTGCAGTGGGGATCTGGAGGCACAGGGAATCTAGGACAGACGAACCCCTCAACACCAGCTGTGGGAGTGGCGACACCAGGAGGGAAGGGCATGTAGAAAGGGAGAACCGATCTCAGAGATCTATGTGTAACCTCCTCTCTGGGAGATTGGCAAGGGGGAGGCGGGTGAGGGGAGACGCCGGGGAGTGTAAGATAAGATGTAATAATTATTTATAAATTATCAAGGGACCAGGGGTGGGATCGGGGAGGGAGGGGGATGGGGAAAAAAAAAGGGAAACCGAGCTGATTCCAGGAACCCAAGTGGAAGGTGAATTATGAGAGTGATGAGTGCAACGAATGTATAAGGGTGCTTTGCTCAATTGATGTATGTACAGATTGTGATAAGAGCCTTATGAGCCCCAATAAAACGATTAAAATAAATACATAAATAATGAAAGAAAAAAAAAAGAAATGTATTGGCCTTAGGGGAGGGGCAAAGAGGGCTGGATTGAGAAAGTCTGTGGCATCCAGTTCTGACTTGACTTTTGGATCCAGAATCTTTCAGGAGTCATGGCCTTGCCCTCCAGCCAGAACTTCCAATAACCGTCTTCTCAGAGCCTTGTTAAATTCTCATAATACGTTACACCTGCTATCCTGTGAGCAGCTACCAAACCCAGGCACTTTTTTCTTTCTTTTTTTTTTTTTAAACAGGAACAATAAAGTTTATTGAACCGTAGCTTAGTACAGGCGCTGGGGTTTCCCCACGGTGCTCTTAATGTACAAAGCACGGATATTCTGCCAATTCTTCTTCAGCAGCGAAACCAAAAAGTTGACAGCCAGGTGGATGTTGTACACGAGTTCATCATCTGTCATCTTCACATGGCCAACTGCCACTGCCAGACACAGCACCTTCTTCATCTGGAACTTGACGGTGGACTTCACCTCGTCGACCTTGGCCACCATGTTCTCATTGTGGGTCAGCAGGGAAGGGAATTTCCCGGCCTTGTTCAGGCCCGGGCCCAGAATTCGAGGAATCTGCTTGATCAGGGTCTCTGAGGCCAAAAAGGCATCATACTTCTTGACCAGCTTTCTGACCAACTTCTTATTCTTGTTGAGCTTCTTGAGCGCCTCGATGTCCATGTGAGGGATCTCCACGGCCTTCGCTTGTCACAGTGCTGCTGGTCCCCAAGGACACACACTGAGAACTTGGGGCACGGGGTGGACTTAAGCCTGACGGTGCCAGAGAAGCATTTGTCCTTCTGAGGGTCGTAGTTCTTCAGGCTGATCTGCAGCTCCACCGTCTCCAAAAACTTCCGGCGCTTGCGCTGCTTCCTGTGCAGGACTTCCCGCACCGCCTCGTAGAGGGTGTCGCGAGAGACTTTGGTACTCATGGTTCCTAGCGCTGCGGCAACCGGAAAAGAGACCCAGGCACCTTTTTCAAAGACAAGCTCACTCTCTCTACCCTTAAGAGCAGGTAGTTTTTGGATGATGGATATGAGATACCACAGAAGGCAAATCTGTAATCTTCCATGATGCCCAAAACATGCTGTCACAACCAGGACCCATGACAATCCCTCAGTTTCCTAAATTGCTTCACTGTTGCTTTTTAATTAATATATGACATTAACTTGTCATATATTGATAACAGGGAGGACCCTGAACTAGATGAATAAATTAAAGCTCTCCTCATCCTGTGCTTTTATATGAATGTGTTAATTATTTTTGTCATTAGGGAGAATGATGGAGGGATGGAGCAATACCAAACGGAGTTTGACAAAGTGTTGTGTTTGCTGCGGGAAACATGGTGCGTGTCAGATACAATCCGTCACCCAGTGAGTCTGCAATTAACACCAAGGGACCAAGGTAGGATTCCCGGTAATAAATAGCCTTCCTCCCAGATGATAGTAGAGACCCAGCAGGACCCACTGTTGTGTTGTAGCAGTTGTACACGGGACCTTATGGGAGACAGAGCTGGTGTTTGAAATGAGTTTTGTTTGTCCCCAGTTGGCTCAGATTTGTTTTTTAGATAGCATAATCACTAACATTTAAACACAGGGTGATGTCACGTAACAATCTGCAGCTTCTGAGAAATGGAGAGGCCCGACTTTGCTGGTTGACAATGCACCTCTGGAAGACAAGGGGGACCACAGAGGGACTGGGGGGGGCAGGCAGATGTGGTGATCGGAGTTTGGAATCCTTGTTTTCCACGTAGAGGTGGCAAGGAGTTCAAGGGTTCAGAAATTGAGGAGGGAAGTTCCAGAAGACAAGTCTGTGTGGTCCATAATAAACCAATATAGGGGTTGAGATTTCAATCCGTTGGCTATTTATTTTGTGCCTGGTAGCCAACCAGCCCAGAATTCCTGACCTCGCCGACCGTGTGAAACAAGGACCATTCCAGAATTACATAGAAGCAAGCATGGAAGCAAGGGCATCCACCACCCTGAATGCGTAGGGGTCAGGAACCAAGTGCTTTCTGTAGAACAGCCCCAGAAGGCAGACCTTTGGCTGGAAAACCTGTTAGGGAGCTAGCATAGGGACTGGCAGGCCCATTACACAAGCTCAGAGGTCTGAGCTACCGGCTCATGAAGTAGAGGCTCACTGCATGCTCAGAAGTTCAGGTTTCCAGCCAGCAGGGGGAGCTATGCCTGGGTGGGCGCTGTACCTACATTGGCTCACCTAGGCCAGGTGAATTCAATTCAACAATACAGCCAATGAGGTCGAACTACGTCATCGACCACGCCTCCCTAACCGCTCATAAAACTCAAGAGGATCCCAAACCAGGCCTCGGCGTGAGCTGTTTCTGGCGTGGAGCCGAGGACCGAGGCACACCTGCCCCAGGTGAGGTCCAACAGAAGCGGTGATGTTCGAACAGAAGCGGTGCTGTGTGACTGGAAGCTATGAGGTAAGCCGGGCCCAGGAGTGGGCCTTCCCATGCTGGTCTCACGGGTTGTGGGCCCCTCTGGGCTCCTTTCACCTCACCACCCTTGGGAGAATTGTTGGGTTGAGTTCACCTGGCCTAGGTGAGCCAATCCAAGTGGCGCCCCACCCAATACGGTGGAGGCCCCTGGGGACGCTTGTAGCGTATTGCCGCAGCCCCAGCCTTTTGTGTCGGTCTTTGCGCCATTTCTTGCTGGTGTCAGTCTTTGCGCCGTTTCCTGCTGGTGTCGGTCTTTGCGCCGTTTCTTGCTGGTGTCGGTCTTTGCGCCGTTTCTTGCTGGTGTCGGTCTTTGCGCCGTTTCTTGCTGGTGTCGGTCTTTGCGCCGTTTCTTGCTGGTGTCGGTCTTTGCGCCGTTTCTTGCTGGTGTCGGACTTTGTGCCGTTTCTTGCTGGTGTCGGTCTTTGCGCCGTTTCTTGCTGGTGTCTGTCTTTGCGCCGTTTCTTGCTGGTGTTGGTCTTTGCGCCGTTTCTTGCTGGTGTGCGGGACTTGATGTGCCTCTCTGTGCCTGCCTTCCCGGGCTGCATTTGGGAGGGGGCTGGGACGCTGCTGCCTGGAGGCTGGGAGGATTTTGACTCCCAAAGCCTTCTCGAGGCTCAGTGTAAAAGTTTATTTGGACTCGAAAACAGAATCAAAGACCCAATTAATTAAGTTTTAGAAGCAGGCTTTATTGCGAACTTGTGGCGGGTTCAGCAACTCAGGGTATTGAGCTATTGAAGCCACGCCAGGGAAAAAATCCTGGCGGCGTTTTTATGCCCACTGCTGGCAGGCACAGCTGGGGAGAATCATAGCTTGGGGGGGGGGTGGATCTGCGCACACAGGTGCTTCCAAAGGGAGAAGGTCGTTAATCTTACCTACATATGTCAGGGACGCGTGGAGTGACCATATCTTCAGAAAACCTTCTGGCTTTGGGAGGAGCTGGTTCCAGGAATTTGGGGTTGAGCAGAGGAGGGGAGGTCAGTTAGGGGTCAGTCTTGAGAACTAAAATGGAGTCTGTTGTGCCAAGACAGGACGTTTTAGACTGACCCTATAGGGAAAAGGGACAACATTAGTCCATTTCTGTAACTGCTTCCTGTGGGTAGTGGGCGAAGAGCAAGGGGAGGGGCTTTTCCAGGCAGAGTACTGGGAGTTGCGGCCTGGCACAGGGTGGAGAGGTTGTTGTTGCTGGTGGACTGCTATACGGGTGATTTCGCGGAGTCAACTTTGCAGGAGCTGAATGAGACAAGGAGCAATTAAGAGCAAAATTACTACTAAAATTATGGGTTCTAGTATGGGGGCTAGGAAGGAGTACAGAGAAGAGTTCCACCAGGAAGAGGATCCGTCTGTTCTGAATCTGTTGTTTTGCAGCTCACGGTTTAGCTTGTTGAGGGTCTGGACTCTAGTTTCCACAATTCCCAGCTTATTGATGTAATAACGGCATTCCTCCTGGAGGAATTAGCAGGTTCCTCCTTTTTCAGCAGTGATGAGGTCTAAAGTGCAGCGGCTCTGCAAGGCAACTTGGGCAACAGAGGTTGTTTGTTTCTGCAGGGAGGCTAGAGATTTGGCAGAGGCATCAACTGCCAGCTGGAAGCGTGTGGATAACTTGTCTGCTGTGGTGATAGAGGTTCTAAGGGTCCCGCCGCTGAGTCCTACTGCACCTGCTGCTGAGGCTAAGGAGATTCTCACTGCTATCGGAAGAAAAACTGCTCTTTTAGTTTGGCGACTGTATACCTGGATGTATTTGTCCTGGACCTCAGCCGGAGTGTATGTAGTGAGCTGCGGAACCAGAGTGATGGGCAGGCACAAAAGGGTAAGGTAGAACTGATGTTTAAATGCTTAGTGTATAGTTGCACCAAAAGAAAATTTTTTTCTGGCGCTGTTAGTGGTTTGGAGGGGATTTGGGTGACATTACATGTCTGTGTCGATGGATTGGAGTAGCAAAAGGGCACTTGAGTGTTTTCTGGTTGGATGTACAGAGGAATATTGGGGATGGTTATGGGTTTTGTGGTCTTTACGTTGGATGAAAATGACAGGGCAGGACCTGGTACTGCTACCAGAGGAGGGCGTTCTAGGGCTGCACACATGCAGCAGGTGGAGAGGTTGGCTAGTCCAGCAAAGTGGCGATGGCCAGTCCCTGCTGTAGCAGGGTAAGCTGGGAGAAGGGAGACTCAGAAGGTTTAGAAATTTGCTTAGTGAGTTGAAGGTCTTGGATCTGAATATTACAGTGGATGGTGGATTGGACCTGGAGTAGCGACCTCCATACATAGAGTTTGGCGTCTGGAAATTTCTCTCGGCGAGTGGCGTACCACGCTCCTGGAACCAGAGGTGTCCAGCGGCTATCCCAGGGGTCTGGGATTGTGAGAGTGTATTTAGATTTATGGTAGTAGAATCATCCCTGGGGACAAAGGGAAAGGTAAAGTATCTGGCAGGAAGACCAAGGACACCCTACATTTTTCTGTATTCACCTTTTTGCACATTGGGTAGTTGCCTTCTGGTCATACAGGTAGCAAATAATGGGATCAGCTTTTCCTTGATGCCGCTTAAAGTCAGTGAAATTTAAGTATATGGGTGTTCTGCACCCTGTGGGTGGGCAGTCAGCGGTGGCCAGCAAATAATCATAATGCTTAGTGCGGGCGTAATTGGTATAGTTTTCAGTCAAGTAAAATCGCTAGCAAAAGGGGAAATTATGTTAGGTTTAGCTGGCTGGCTTGGTGAGGCGAGTGAGGCGGAGAGACATAGGACCACTAGACTGAGTCAGACCACTGGGAGCCATGGTCAGAGTTCACTGCTGCCTTGACTCGGGACAAATGTACCCAGGAATCTATTCCAAGACCCTTGACTGCCAAGGGAGTAGTGAGCACTACGGTGTAAGGGCCTTCCCACCGGGGTGCTAAGGGTCTGGGTGCTAGGGATTTAATTAACACAGCATTTCCAGGATGCACTGGTTTTTGGTGATCAGCAGAGGTCGGAGATGGTTCAGGGATGGGGGAGTTTTCGTGTTGTCTAAGAAGGTTGCGGAGCAAGGACAAGTATGGAAGGTACGAAGCTAGCAGAGGGCAATCAGTTGCAGGAAGAGGCGAGAAAAGAAAAGGTTGTCCGTAGAGTATTTTGATCATGGCTGGGGAGGATCTGCGCACATAGGTGCTTCAGAGGGGTCGTTAATCTTATCTATATGTGAGGGAGGGGTGGAGTGACCATATATTCAGAAAACATTCTGGCTTTGGGACGAGCTGGTTCCAGGAATTTGGGGTAGAGCAGGGGAGGGGAGGTCGGTTAGGGGTCAGTCTTGAGAGCTAAGATGGAGGTGCAGGCCTCAAAATGGAGTCTGTTGCACCAAGACTGGGACACAGTGGTGTGCTGCGGCTCCGCCAATCAGGATGGCTGGGAGCGCCCACATCTACCCTGTTGGTTTGGGCCGGTCTCTGGCTGGGTGGTTGGCTCCAGGCTGGCTTTCGGCTAGGCCACAATCTGCGGCTTCCATTTTCCCAGCCACATGACTCCACTCCCAGGCAGAATGGCGCCACCTGTGTCTGTTGTAGCTACTGTCTCTTCCCAGAAAGAAAGCCACCCAGACCGCGGGCAAGTTCAACAGAACAAGTTTTATTTTCTGCGCAGAGACTGTCAGCTCTCTTGAGAGGAGACTGAGTGGCCCCCAGTCTAATTTTCCAAAGGTTTTTATACTTTTGCAATGTGCAGGTATGCAAGCAGGTAGAGAAGCAGGGTGTTGCAGTTAGCCATTCTTAGTTGAACATTACCTGCTCTGGTCTTTCCTTCCGTACGTTCCCTTGGGCTACGTCTGCACAGCCTACCTCCCCAATATCAGCTAGTTCGTTGACAGTTCATAGCTAGTTTATTTACTGTTCATAATGGCTTCTATCAGCTCAAAATGACTTCTCTTGTCAAGGCTGTTTAAGCTTTGCCCAGAGCTGCTACATTCCCTCCTCTTCTTAGCCGAGTTCAAATCATTGAATCTGCGGTAGCCAGCCCAGTGTATGGTGGGCTCAGCACTAAGAGTTTTATGGTTTGTACTTTCTGTTTGAGGACTGCCACTAGCTTATTGGTTATTATTGGTCCAAACGTGAGGTTTAGCAGGAGGAGGATTAGGGATCCGGCTAGGGGCGTTACTAGGGTGGTTCGCCAGGTTGCCCAATTAAGTAGCTTTTCAAACCAATTGGTTTCTTCATTTCTTTTCTTGACTCTTTCCTCTAATCTTTTCCTAACCAGGGCTAAACTATCTTTAATGATTCCTGAATGGTTTGCATAAAACAAGTTTCTCCTAATGCCATGCACAACACTCCTTGTTTCAAAAGGAGCAAGTCAAGCCCTCGGCAGTTTGGCAACACACTTCTACAAGGGAGTCTAAGGATCTTTCTAAATGGGAAACATGGTATTTTTATCCCTGTAAATCTAAAGCAATTTGCTGACTAAGAGTCTGATAGTTTAAGTTTCCTTGTATTAAAGCAACTGACCCGACTGCAGCTAATCCCATAATCCCAAGCCCCGTTAACAGTGGGACTGACATTGGGGCTCTTTTAGCTCATCCAGAAATTCCAAAGTTATCCCTACCTCCTTCACCAGAACACAGGTACACTTGAGGAATAACATGCACTAGGACACAAATACCCGGGTCTGCTGCTAATACTGGGGAAAGGAGACAGGGTGCTAGTCCTGTGGAACAAGTAAAGCAAGTACCCGTTGGGGCAGATAACAAATAAGGATCACCATTTGGTTCAATAGGAACAGCTTGAAGGCAAAAATCTTGATATTTTGATATATTAAAGGGATAATTAGATGAATAAAAACAGTCTTCGCCCTTGGTAATCTTTTAAAGTGAGCTAGAGTTGAGTCCACTCTAACCTCACCTACAGACTGCTGCTTCGTGTAATCCTTCTTACTAACATTTCTAATTGGATTACGCTCTGCACCAATAGTGCTATTTGTAGCTGTGCCTACCGAGTAAGGGGGAGCAGGGTTCAGACAAAGCCAACAATCAGTTGCGAGGTTAGGATTTGAGTTCATAAATTGGAATACAGCATCCAGAGTATCAAACACAGAACCTTGAGGTGGCTCCTGAATGGGAAGGGCCCTTTGAGTTGGGCTGGCAGTGAACGGGAAAGTTACTGAAGAGTCTGGAGGGTGCGGCAAAGGAATCTTAATGACACCCAGCTGTGGCTCTTCAGGATTTATCACCAGGTTTGGGCCTATTTATGGACAGGAAGTTGCCATATTTTACTTTGCTGCATAGTAAAGGTTGTCCCGGGATCTCTATCATTTACATAATACTGAATTCCCCATGTGTTCCCAGTGAACCCAATAACGCTTGAATCCAGTTCTTATTGGGTTACATTTGGAAACCATACACGTGGTGGGATCAAACCCCTCCGACTTGAGTCCCATTCTTGTAAAAACAATAGGGTCGTCTTTAACAAGTTTCCACCCTGAAGATGATAGTTTCACAACCCTAAGCTGCACAATGGCAATGTCCCTCCCCTTGGCAGTTAGGGAGCCCATGAGCCGGGCATCTATAGAAATGGTGTGTTTGGAGCCTTCTTTCTATAGAGGGTATTCCGCACCCATAGGACGGGATTCCGGTTATGGGCCCCATTGTGCCCTTTACCTTTAAAGGATCCGGAATGCCAGCTCTTTCCTAGCAAATCAAACAAATCAAAGCGGAAACGGGGGTCAGACCCAGTGTAAGAAGTTACATATTCACTGTTGGAGGTTCGAGTAGCAGTCCACAGATGTGTTTGTGGTTGGGCGAAATGGCGGGTGCTGTCAGCAATGCTCAGACAAAAACAATTAAGTTCTGTAAAGCCTTAATTTTGAGGGTTTTTCTGTCTTTCTGAGTGTTCATCTTTTCAGGATATGCTCAGGGAGGGCTTTTTTTGACTTGTGACTGATGAATCCACGGCCCCTTCCCCACTACTTTAATAGCAGTTGGTGTTATAAGTATCACCTAGTATGGGCCAGTCCCCCTAGGTTCTAAGGTCTCGGGTCAGTGCTTCTTTACCCACGTTCAGTCTCCAGGTTGCAAGTTGTGGGCTGCCTCTTCACCTTTCCCTTGGTTGGGCCCAAAATGAAGGTGTCGGAGCAGATGATTTGTCTCACCTGCTGGACAGCCTGCAGGCACTTCATGAAGGAACAAGTAGTGACTTCCATTACTTCTACTTCCTTCAGTCTTGGGAGAATTGGGGAAGGTCTGCCAAACTTAAATTCAAACGGGGTCGTGCTTTTCACATAGGGAGTGCATCGGACTCGAAGTAGGGCAAAAGGTAAAGAAAGGATCAATCCAGTTCTCGCCAGTTTCTAAATGCAACTTAACTAACAATTCCTTTAGGGTTCTGTTTATTCTTTCTACTTGCCTTGAACTTTGGGGCCTATAAGCCCAGTAGAGCTTCCAGTTAATATTTAGAAGCATTGCTAATACTTTAGTAATTTGAGCAATGAATACTGGGCCATTGTTGGACCCCAAGGTGGTGGGAAGCCAAATCTAGGGACAATTTTAGTTACTAATAATTTACACCCAGTGGCAGAAGTGTCCTTCTTTGTTGGGAAGGCTCCCACCCATCCAAAATAGGTGTCCACTAGCACCAGCAAATACCCGTAGCCATACTTTCTAAGTTTGATATCCATAAAGTCCACCTCCCAGAATTCTCCAGGAGTACTACCTCGAGCTTGTGGTTGGGGTTGCTCCTTTTCTTTTCTAGGGATGTTTCCCCGAGCGAGCACAGTGCAAGCAACAGTGGTGTCATCTGCCACCCAGTGTCCAAGCCTGGGTATGTAAAAGTACCTGAGGAGCAACTGAGACCATTTAGAGGATCCTGAGTGCATACCTTCATGTAGTCCTTGAATCAGATCTCTCCCAGAGCTTCTGGCATGAATCTTCTTCCATCAGGATGGAGCAGCCACCTGGATGCTCCGAGTTTCTTTGGCAGCCCAGCTCTTGGCTTACCTTTAGATCATTTTCCGAGTATGTAGGTTGTGGCAGTAACACTTGGGATGGCATGGTCATGGCCATTACCTTGGGGATTTGTGGTATAATCCTGGCATTCGAGATCCACCGGTCCAGGGGACTTGTTAGGAGGGGCTCAACCATAGGTCCCCCTACCCCAGCAATATCCTGCCCCAGTGTAAGCTTCCTAGCTTCTATAACTAGGATGGCCGTGGCAGCCTCAGCTCGCATGCAGCTCGGCCATCCTGCAGTTACAGAGTCTAGTGTGATTGAAAGATCGGCCACAGGTCTCTTTCATGGCTGCAAGTTCTGAGTTAGCATTCCTTTTGCTGTGCCCCTGGCCTCATAGACAATTGGAAGGGATTTTCTATGTCTGGAAGGGGAAGAGAGGGTGCCCATATGAACGACGTTTTTAAGGATTCAAAGGCTTGCTGTTCTACTTCAGTCCATTGAAGTTTTTTCCTTTCCCCAGTACTTGCATATAGGAGTTTGGCTAATCCCTCAAATCCCAAATTCCACAATGGACAGTACCCCACAAATCCTAGAAACTCTCACACCTGCCTCTTAGTCTCAGGGACTGGGATTTTGAGGATCACCTCAGTGCGGCTGGGGGACAAGGTCTGTTTTCCCTCCTCCAGTTGGTAGCCTAGGTATACAGTTTTATTGACACACAGTTGAGCCTCTCTTGCAGATTACCTGGACCCCAATTGGCCAAGGACTATTAACAGGTCCTCGGTAGCACTTGGGCATTCCTCCAGGGTTTCGGAGGCCAGGAGGAGGTTATCTTCATACTGGAGCAAGGGGGTTTGGGGGTGTTCCTCCTTGTATTCCTGTAAGTCTTCATTGGGTTGACGTACAGAGGACAAGGGTATGGAGAACAAAGCATACTTTAAGTCCAAAACAGTATAACAAATTCAGTTTGATGGGATAGTACTCAGGAGGGTCTCGGAGTTTGGTACCGTGGAGTGGACAGTTTCTACCCTCGCATTTACCTCTCCGAGATCCTGCACCATTTGGAAGTCCTCAGTTCCCGGTTTCGGCATGGGCAGCAGGGGAGCGTTCCATGTGGACTTGCAGGGCACCAAAATGCCTGTCCTCTTTAGTCTGCATATGTGAACAGCAATACCCACCTGTGCTTTCCAGGGAGTAGGGTTTTGCTTGACACTCACCAGTGTGGCTGAGCTCAGAAGTTGTACGACCGCAGGCACCTGATGTTCAGCAAGGTCTGGCAGGTTGTTCTCTGCCCAAACAAAAGGAATATCTTTTAGCCATTTATCAAGAAGTTCCTTTGAGGAGGTTTCTTCTGCTCTTTGATAAAACACATATCCCTCTGGCAGTGGAGCGGTGAGCAAAACCTTTGCCTTTTCAAGTTCAAGGGTTAAGGTGGTTGCAGCAGATGAGAAAGTAATCATGGCCACCATTTATCGTAATAAATCCCGACCAATTAGGGGAAAGGGGCCCTGAGGCATTACCAGGAAGGAGTGTGGAACTGTCTCTTGTGCTAAATCTGTTATTCTGGCCGTTGTCCATGGGTATGCTTGGGTCTGCCATGTGGCACCTGTAATTAAAATCTTTCCTTTTGACAATGCACCTGTAGTCTTTTCCAAAACCAAGAAGGTGGCCCCTGTGTCCACCAAGAAATTTACTGGCTGGCCCCCTTTTTGGAGTGTTAGCGTGGGATCCTGGAGGCCAAGTGAAACAGCCCTGACACCTTCATTCAGCTTCTTCAAGCATTATTGTCTCCTGCTTGGGTCTTTCTAGGTGTGAATGAGGCCCGTCCTCTCTAGTGGAGGGTCGTGCACCTCTCCTGGCGTTTTCAAGGGACTGATGTTTCCAATGTCCTTCTTTCCTGCAGTAGGCACATTGATCCTTCTTCGGGGCTTGGTGGTGCCCACAGGTTAGTCTCTCCGTGAGTGGGCCATGCTCTCCTTTTCCTGAGCCTCTGGGGTCTCTCATGGCAATTACTAGTATTTTAGCTAGTTTCTTTGTCTCTGTTGTTATACACTCAATGAGCCACTTCTACCAAATCACTAGGATTTTTCCCTTCAAACCCTTCCCACTTCTTTTTCATGTCTGAGGCAGACTGACTGAATAATACAGGCAATACTTACTTCCCTCCTGTTCTCAGGGGGCTTTCAGGTCAATAGGGGTATAAAGCCCGTAGGCGTCCATCAGCCACTCTAAAAAGGCAGGCGGACATTCTCTTGTAGGAGCCTGAGAATTCTCACTGACCTTAGATAAATTTATAGGCTTCCTAGTGGTTAAGCGGAGGCCCTGCAAGAGCAACTGGTGATATCTGCTTAAGCCCTCTGGGCCTTGCTAGGAGTTTGGATCCCACATTGGTTGTGCAGTGGGGAAAAAAATTTCTCTCAAGTGGGGAGTGCCCGCTGGCTGACCATTAGGTCCATTGACTGCCTTCTGGGCCTCTCTGGAAGGGGTCCCATTCCTCTGATATGAACAGCACCTGGAGAAGTTGCAGGAAATCACCTCAGGTGGGCTGATGAGTATGGAAAACCATATCTAGCAAAGAAATCAGACCTTATGGTTTGTCAGAAAAAAGGGGTTTTGTTGGTTCCAATTATACAAACCCCTGGAACAAAAGGGAACATATACTGAAAAAGGGATTCGGGAGTCTTCCCAGGTTTGGGGGCTGCTTGCCTTAAGGGGAGAATGGCTGCTGCTGAGTGATCTTTCTCTGGGGGTTGTTAAGACATGCCTGCCCTAGTGTATTTGTTGTGGGGTGGGGGGGCTCAAAAAGAGGCTGTGAGTATTCCTCTCTCCGGCCCCTTGGGAACCTGATAGGGTGGCAGCGGCACCAAGGGTCGGAAGCCAGCTCTCCTGCTCCCAGAGTCCTCTTGCAAAATGGGATAAATCAGACAGGTAGGGAAAGGGGGAAGGGAGGGGGGAGGGACAGGGACAGCCTCCACCTTGGTGGTTTTAGGAACTTGGACAGGTTGTTTTTCCGGTCCTGCCATGTTTACTGAAATCTTGGAAACAAGAACTCTTTATGTTGGGGGAGGAAGTAAGTCTTTTATATATGTTGGCTTCTTAGTGGCAATGTCAATCCACACATGAATTTAAGGGATCAGATCAGGATGTCCTGGTTCCCCTTTCTAAGCAGGCTCCGACAGTGGCACTCGGATCTCGGTGCACCTCGAAATGTTGTAGCTACTGTCCATTCCCAGAAAGAAAGCATCTCCGACCACCGGCAAGTTCAACAGAAAAAGTTTTATTTTCTGCACAGGGTCTGTCAGCCCTCTTGAGAGGAGACTGAGCAGCCCCCAGTTGAATTTTCCAAAGGTTTTTATACTTGTGCAATGTGCAGGTGTGCAAGCAGGCAGAGTAGAGAAGTGGGGTGTTGCGGTTAGCCATTCTTAGTTGAACAAAAACTGCTCTTGTTCTCAAAAGCCTTCTGAACATCCATTTCCTTTGGGACATTCCCTTGGGCTACGTCTGCACGGCCTACCACCCCAATATCAGCTAGTTCATTGACAGTTCATAGCTACTTTATTTACCTTTCATGGTGGCTTCTGTCAGTTCAGAATGGCTTCACCATTATCAAGGCTCTTTATGGTTTTCCCAGAGAACCTACATAGCCGCCATGGGGAAACAGGGCCTATGACCCTGGCCAAAATGGTGCCCACCAGTCCAAACACGTGGAAGGGCACTGCCTCGGGAGCTGGTTGATTTAGGCCTGGGAGATAGCCCTGCCTTGTCCCGGCAGCCAAATGTTTCCCTTTTACCCTCCGTTCCCTTTGCCTTTCTCCTGGTTTTTAAAACAAGCTGCTTGAGCCCTATAACACTGAGCAGGACTTTTTTGTAACATTTAATTAAAATGTATCTGGCACCAAAATTATATATTATAAATATGACAATTTGGTTATATTTTTGAAAATTTGTACTTTTAAAATATACTTTGGTTGTTATATATATTGATAACAATGAAAGTAAAGAATAAAAACAAAAAAAATATTATTTCCTGCATTGAAAACTTCAGGTGTTCTAGGGTTAGTGTTCTACCAGTGTAGGTTTGTTCCTTGTTACTGGCTGGTTTTCCGTTGCTCAGTCTTAAGACAAAGGCGTTCGGAAGCCTAGCCTGGGTAACCCTTACTTTTCGGCTTTCAGTGGTGTTTCTTCACGCACTTTTGGGGACAGCTCTTAATATAGCTCAGCTGCCATGATGTTCCAGCCAGAAATTCCAATTTTCCTAAAGGTTCCCTGAGCTGCCAGATGCCCCTTCCCTTCAGAGATTTGAGAGTCTGCTCCTGCCAGCAGGCATCTTGGAAGGCTGTGGGGCCATCCCAAGCAGTGGTCCTCCTAGCTTATTGTCTAGAAAATGGTTGGACCTAAAGTCGCCCACAGTGACTGCTCTTTGACCCTTTGTCTATGGTGGGGGCACCTGTCAGAGGCATCAGTTTAATAGCACACCAGGGGTCTGCTCTGAAGCGGGGTTATTGACCTTGAGGCAGCAAGCTCTAAATAGCCTTGTTTTGTGCTTTCGAGATGGGACTTAGCAGCTTCATACTCAGGAATTGCCCCCTTGCATGAATCCTGTCCAATTGGGATAGAGTTGACACAGAGGCTAGACAAACAAAAGCTGATACACTATGCAACTTTATTTGAGAAAGGAGAATGGTGGCCAGAGAATGGCACACTTTTCCTTCCAACCCTGATTCACCTGGAACAGTTCTGTAGAGTGATGGGAAATGGGCGGAGATGCCAGAATTTAGAGCATTTCTCCTTTTGAGGAGCAGTAGAGACCTTCATCCCCAGTGCACACAGGAACCCCTAAGGCAGGCGTCCTCAAACTGTGGCCCGTGGGGCACATGTGGCCTGACGACATTTATTCCACCCTCAGGGTGTTTTTGCTGCCTCTGCCTGTCCTGCTTAGCAGCCGGCTCGTGCAGTGTGCATAGGAACTTGTTCATAGGTTTTTTAAAAACTATAGTCTGACCCTCCAATGATCTGAGGGACAGAACTGGCCCCCTAGGTAAACAGTTTGAGGACCCCTGTCCTAAGGGATCCTGGACTTAGGGGTTACTATTCTCGCAGCCCTGACACACCCCTGATCATTCTACCCATAGTAGAGGCACCAGGGAAATTTGGTCCCTGGGTAATTTACCAGCCTTTTATTCAAATTGAAGCCAAGAAAATTAAAAATGACTTAGGCAGTTACTCTACTTTTGATTACTGTTGACTCCCCCTGTAGTACCCCAATATTACCATTTAACTCTATAACGCTGAGCATATTTCCATAACATATAAAGAAATGTATATATTAATAGATAGATAGATAAACAGACAGATAAATAGATAGATAACTTTGAAAATAAAGAATAAAAACAAAAACATTTTCCCAAAATTGAAAATTGAGCCATTATACGGTTAAAAAGGATGGGTCTTATCAGCAGGTGTAAGACCTTAGGATCATAAATGAAGCAGTGATCCCACTGCACCTAGTAGTGCCCAAACCCTGTGCCCTCCTAGGGAAATTGTGAATGCTTTAATCCCCGTTCCTGTACTTAGAGTGAACAAACACATGCCTGATAATCCTAAGTATACTTATTTCTTGTGACACTCACCTAACTTGAAGGGAACTACCTCCTCCGAATCTTAGACTTGTCTCACTTAAACTCTTCAACCTTTTGTCTTTTTGTTTGTTTTTCCAGAAGTTCTCAGGTTACCAAGGCCTCCAAACCAAGTGTGCCAGCTGTAGGACCACGATTTCCTGAACAACCTCAACTTTATCCATCCTGGGACCTGAGTGGACAATCCCTTCTGAGCCCCATTTGCCCCTTTTGCAGCAGGAAGTACTTAGAGATGTCGTCGCCCAGTACCCCAAAGATTTGGGTCCATACCTCTTCAGGGGGCAAATGTTAGGTAGCTATCCTAGGGACTGGGGTGTCCATTATGCATGCCCAGAGGGCCAAGGTAGCAGCCCAAGAAGGAGTGGCACACTGTGCGTGCTCAGAGGTTCAGGTTTCCGGCCAGGAAGAGGAGGTACACCTGGGTGAGTGCTGCAACTTGATTGACCCACCAATGCCAAGTAAATTAAATTCAGCTGCTGGGGTTGACCAGGGTTGCCCACCATGCCTCCCTAATGCTCATAAAACCCACTTGGATGACAATCAGGCTTCTACATGCATTCTTTCTCACGCAGAGCAGAGGACCAAGGTCTGTCTGTCCCCAGAGAGATCTGACAAACCCAGGAAGGCTCTTTGGAGGCAGCAGAACTGGACATGAATGGCTGGTGGATACTGTTCAGATGCAGGACTTTCTACTTAGAAGGGTCTAATCCAGCCTGAGATGATCCTTGAATGAGTCCTCTGCCCAGATCTTTTTTTTTTTTAACGTTTTATTAGGGGCTCATACAACACTAAACACATTCTATGCATACATCAGTTGTGTAAAGCACATTTGTACATTCATTTCCCTCATTCTCAAAATATCCACTCTCCACCCAAGCCCATGGCCTCAGCTCCTCATTCCCATCCCCACCCCCCATGTGCGCTACCCCTCGCTCATCAATCCTTGGTAATTTACTAATTTTTGTCATATCTTGCACTGTCTGATATCCCCCTTCACCCACTTTTCTGTTGAAGTAAAATGTACATCCTTGTAATCAGTTCCCCGTTTCCAAACTGCCCTCCCGCTTACCCTCTCAGTGTCTTCACTCATAATACTGGTCCTAAAGGACTCATCCACCCTGGATTCCCTGTGTTTCCAGTTGCTATCTGTACCAGTGTACATTATCTGGTCTAGCCAGATTTGTAAGGTAGAATTGGGGTCATGATAATGGGGGGAGAGAAAGCATTTAGCAACTGGAGGAAAGTTGTGTTTCATCATTGCTATCTCGTACCTAGTCTTGGCTCATCTCCTCTCTGAGACCCTTCTGTAAGGTATTGTTCAGTGGTCTGGAAATGGGCTTTGGGTCTCTACCAAGCACTCTTCTCATTCCCAATAAGATGTTTTTGTTCTGATGATGCCTGACACCTGATCCCTTCGAAACCTCGTGATCTCATAGGCTGGTGTGATTATTCCATGTGGGCTTTGTTGCTTCTGAGCTAGGTGGCCGCTTGTTTACATTCAAGCTTTTAAGACCTCAGACGCTATATCTTTTGACAGCTGGGCACCATCAGCTTTGTCTTCAGTGTACCTGTGGGGAAGGTGAGCACCATAGAATGCCAGTTTAATAGAACAAAGTATTCTTGCAATGAGGGAGTATTTGAGTGGAGGCCCAGAGTCCATCTGCTACCTTAATACGAAACCTATAAATATATGGACGTAGGTCTATTTCCCCATGCTCATATATGAATATATTTACATATGGACATACTTTTTAAAAGACCTCTATAACAGGCCCTTGCTTCCTCGCTTGCTCTTCTATTTCCGTTTCATTTTCCTCTTGTGCCCACTGCCATGCTCAGTCTTCCTTTGGGTTTCAGTAATTCTTCTTGGTTCCATTACCCTTGATCCCACCCTACCAGGCCTCCTACATCTACCTCACCACGGATATGCATGACTTCCTGTTCTCTTGTTTCTGGGTTTCTTAACACCGCTTCCTTTACGCCCACCTCCCTCTTTCCCATGCCCCACACCCCAGAAGTGTTGGTCCTGGGTTTTGTCCTCCAGATTGGACATCCAGCCTATCTAATTTAGACAGACCAGAAAAGGTAATAACATGCACAAAACCAAGACAAGCAACCCAAAAAAACCAAGACAACAAAAATCCAATGACACTAAAAGAAAACAAAACTAACCAAGAAAGAAAAGCTCATAGTTAGTACAAGGACTGTGTGGTGAACTTTAGGAGTGTTTTCCAGTCCAGTCTGTTGGGGCACCGAGCCCTGACCACAAAGTCCACCTTTGGTATTCCCCGGGGACTTTGATGCTCCGTTTTCTTTCTCTTCCGCTGCACTCCCTTAGTGTCATGCCTCGATGTAGCAAGATCAGTTCGGGCGCAGTTCCCACACTGTGTCTCCAGTGTTGTCCCCTCTAGGGCAATGGGACTTTGAGGGACGTTTCTCATCGTGGGGCTGCCCATGTGGTCTTTTCTGTGGACTGGCTTCTCTGATTGGGAACATCATCCTCAAGGTATAGTGGGCCAGGATGTGCTCCATTCTCCCCTCCTCCCCCTTGTTCTGCTCTGTGTTCTCTGATCAGATATGTCCCTCTCCGCGAGCTGCAGCTCCGGTGCCATCCTGTGAAATACAATCTTTGGGGGCTGCAAGGAGGTGGGAGGGGGGGCATCAGCTCAGATCTTTTGAGAGTCCAGGAGATATTGACTTCTCGATGGGCACAGTTCTGTGGGGCACCGTGCTCTTGGTCCAGACGCTGGTTGTGAATATGACTTTGTTGTTAACCAGTTTTTGTCTCTGGGTCAACTCCTGTGTGTTTTTGAGGGAGTTTTCTCATCTGGAAAGTAAATGTACTGGATTATCCAGAAGCCCATGTCAGCAAGTTATTGAGAGGGGTTAATCAGAGACTGTTTCATATAGTGTGTATCTGCGCGCTGCATTTGAGACCTGGGGTGGCAATTATGAGCTCAGAATAGAGATGGTGTCCAGTAGGTGACAGACGTGGCTCCATATTGAAACAGGAAGCCCACTGTGGAGATTTGGTCCTTCCGTTGATGGCCACCGGCCACCTAGTCTTCTCCTGCTATAACTGCTTCACTGACTCAGCAGCTGAGCCAGGAGCCAGTGCCATCATAACCAGGTGGCTAACTGGGAGAAAGGGCAGATAGATATTTGTTATCTTGTTGTCTTGGGAAGCCCACCTAACCTCCATGCAAACATTCTGGTGTGAGTTATCTGTGGAAGGAATCATAGGCTCACAGTAATACACATCTTTCTTTTTGTAAATGTGCCCGTATTCCTTTCTGAACCTGAGAAGGTGGCCCCTGTGTCCACCAAGAAATTTACTGCCTGGCCTATATGGAGTGTTAGCCTGGGTATTGGCGGCGAAGTGAAACAGAGCCCTGACCCCTTCATGCAGCTCTTCAAGCCTTATTGTCTCTTGCTTGGTTCTTTCTCGTTGCAGATGAGGCCCGTCCACTCTTGTGGAGGGTCGTGGACCTCTCCTGGGGTTTTCAAGGCACTGATTTTTCCAGTGTCCTTCTTTCCTGCAGTAGGCACATTGATCCTTCCCCATGGCTTGGCAGTGCCCACAGGTTAGTCTCTCCGTGAGTGGGCCATGCTCTCCTTTTCCTGAGTCTCTGGGGTCTCTCATGGCAATTCCTAGTATTTTAGCTAGTTTCCTTGTCTCTGTCGTGCTAGGGTCATCTCGGTTGTTATATACTCAATGAACCACTTGTATCAAATCACTAAGATTTTTCCCTTGAACCCTTCCCACTTCTTTTTCAGGTCTGAGGCAGACTGACTGAGTCATAAAGGCAATATTTATTGCCCTCCTGTTCTCGGGGCCTCCGGGCTGTTAGGGGTATAAAGCCTGTGGGTTTCCATCAACCACTCTAGAAAGGCAGGCGGACATTCTCTTAGCCTGAAAATTCTCACTGACCTTAGATAAATTTATAGGTTTCCTAGCTCTTCCGCAGAGGGTCATGTAAGAGCAATGGGTGATACCTGGTAAAGCCCTCTGGGCCTTGCTAGGAATTGAGATCCCACATTGTTGGTGTAGTGGCCAAAAGAGTTTCTCTCAAGTGGGGAGTGCCCGCTCGCTGACCATCAGGTTCACTGACTGCTTACTGGGCCTCTGTCTGGAAGGGCTGCCCTCCTCCGTTGTGAACAGCACCTGGAGAAGTTGTTGGCAAGCATTCCAGGTGGGCTGATGAGTATGGAAGTCATACCAGTACTAGTGTGTGGGGGGGCTGCTTGTTAAGGGTGGGGGTGAGATTGGGGGGCCGGTGGGGGAGGGAGTGACTCAATAAGGGCCTGTTAGAAGTTTTCTATTTCTGGACCCTAGAAACCTTATAGGGCGGGGGTTGAAAGAAAGGGTTTGAAGCCAGCTCTCCCACTCCCAGAGTTCTCCTGCAAAATGGGATAAAGCCGATTAGGGGAGAGTGATGGGGAGGGGAGGGGAGGGGAGGGGTGGGGGAGGGATGGGGGAGGGGAGGGGTGATGGAGGGGAGGGGTGGGGGAGGGTGATGGGGAGGGATGGCCTCCACCTATGTGGTTTTGGGAACTTGGACCATTTGTTTTTCCGGTCCTTCCATGTTTCCTGAAACCTTGGAAACAAGGGCCCTTTCTTTGCGGGAGGGAGTAAGTCTTTTATATTTGCAGGCTTCTTAGTGGCAATGTCAGCCCACACTTGAAGTAACGGGATCAGATCGGGATATCCTGGTTCCCTTTAACCATAACTATGAACTCTTAGTAATAGGGGATGGGAAAACTAGTCTTGCGTGGGTCAATCAGGGACTCCTTCTGCCCCATCACTTTTAAACAAATTGTAGAGTCTCCAAGCTTTTGGGTTGAAACCACATCCTCTTGGTGAATGCCGAGAGCAGGGGTCCTCAAACTACAACCTGTGGGCCACATGCAGACAGCCGAGGACGCTGATCCTTTCTGTCGGGTGTATGTGCCCCATTTATTTTTTTTTTGAACTTCAAATCAAGATGTGCAGTGTGCACATGAATTTGTTCGTAATATTTGATTTTTGAAACTATAGTCTTTCCTTCAAAAGGCCTGAGGGATAGTGAACTGGCCCCCTGGGTAAACAGTTTAAGGACCCCTGTCCTAAGGTATCCTGGACTTAGGGGTTATTAATCTCCCAGCCCTGAAACATCCCTGAACATTCTACCCGTTGTAGGAGGCACCATGGGAATTTGGACCCCGGGTAATTTACAAGTCTTTACTCCAATTGAACCCAAGAAAATTCAAAATGGCTTAGGCAGGTACTCTATTTTGGTCACATTTGACTCGTCCTGCACTAGCCCACTATTTCCATTTAACTCTATAACGCGAAGCATGATGTTTTCATAACATTAAAAAATGTATATATTAATACATATATATATATTTATAACTATGAAAGACCACAACAAAAAGAAAATTTTTCCAAAAATTAAAATTGAAGCGTTATAGGGTTAAAAAGAAGGATGGGTCTTATCAGCGGGTCCAAGACCTTAGCATCATAAATGAATCAGTGATCCGACTGCACCTAGTAGTGCCCAAACCTGTGCCCTCCTAGGGGAAAGTGTGAATGCTTTTATCCCTCTTCCTGTACTTCCAATGAACAAACACACATGTCTGGTAATCCTAAGATTATTTTTGTTTCCTGTGACACTCACCTAATTTCAAGGCCACTGCCACCTCACAAGCTTAGCCTTGTCGTAGTCAAACTGTTCACCTTTTAGACCGTTTGTTTTTCTCAGAAGTTATCGGGTGATTAAAGCTTCTGAACCAAGTGTGCCAGGTCCACGACTACCATCTCCTGGACCACCTCAACCTTATCCATCCTGGATAAAGTTGCCCTCAATGGACAACCCCTCCCAGCAGTGTAGGAAGGGTATGGACCCAAAGCCCCACCTCGCCCCTTTTGCCAGCAGGAAGCAGCTAGAGATGTCGTCGCCCAGTACCCCCAAAGATTTGGGTCCATATCTCTTCAGGGGGGCAAATGTTAGGTAGCTATGCTAGGGACTGGGGCATCCGTTATGCATGCCCATAGGGCCAAGATAAGAGCCCAGTTAGGAGAGGCACCCTGTGCATGCTCAGAGGTCCAGATTTCTGGCCATGAAGGGGAGGTCACCTGGGTGGTTCCTGTACCTGGATTGACCAATCTAGGCCATGTAAATTCAATTCAGCCACTGGGGTCGGCCAGACTTGCCCACCACGCCTCCCTACGCTCATAAAACTCTCTTGAGTGCAGACCAGGCTTCTGCATGATTTCTCTCTCACTCAGGAAGGCTCTTTGGAGGCAGCTGTGCTGCATATGAGTGGCTGGTGGATACTGTTCAGATGCATGGCTTTCTGCTTGCAAGGGTTTTTGTCTCAGCTGACTGTAAGGGAGGAGGTAGTACGTCTGGATCACAGAGTATCCATGTCCACAAACGAGGCTGCTCATTCCACAGTCCTGGAAGTGCTTTATGAAAACCCTCTGCTTTGCAATGTCACTCTTTGTAGATTAGAGTGGGAGGGGCTGGGACCAAGGTATGCTGCCTCTTACTCCCAGTTGCAGGTTTCTGGATGCTGATTGTATCTCTTACAGCATCAGTTAGTGGGCTTGTTGTCTGCCTCAGGCTTTGTTCACGGAGATCCTCCAGCTAGTTGGTGGTGTGTGCGCATGAGCAGAGACTTCCTGCCAATCCCCCATGAGTAGTAGAGCTCCCATGGTGTGGACTCCATGAAAGCCTTGCCCCAGGCAGCATGCTTACAAAGGAGGGTGGGCCCTGCAGGACAGAGGACCATTCCCCCTGTGGAATGGCCTCAGAGATCCACCTCCCTCTCTGGCCAGCTGCTGGGGCTGTGGGTCCTAAGCATCATGGCTGACTCAATAATAGACACAGGGTGAGGCGACTCCAGTAGCTGTTTTGACTGGTCTAATCCAGCCTGAGATCATCCTTGCATGAGCCCCTGCCAAGATTATTTTTGTTTCTTTTATGATCTTTTCATTAGTGGCTCCTACAACACTAACCACCATCCATAAATACATCATCTGTTTGAAGCCCATCTGTACATTAATTGCCCTCCTTATTCACAAAATATCCACTCTCCACCCAAGCCCCTGGCCTCAGCTCCTCATTTTTCCCCCCTCAATGCCCGCCACCCATCCCTCATCAATCCTTGGAAATGTACTAATTCTTTTGTCATATTTTCACCCACCTTTCTTTTGAGGTCAATGAAGATCCTTGTAATCGGTTCCCACTTTCCATCCTGCCCTTCCTCCACCCTCCCAGTATCTCCACTCATAACACTGGTAAAGGGCCCATCCACTCTGGATTCCCCGTGTTTGAAATTCCTATCGGTACTAGAATACCTTCTCTAGTTTGGCCAGATTAGTATGGTAGAACTGGGATCATGATAGTGGGGCAAGAGAAAGCATTAAGAACTAGAGGAAAGTTGTGTTTCATCTTTGCTGTCTCATACCCTGTATTCTTTAATCTCCACTCTGAGATCCTTCTGTAAGGGGATGTCCAGTGCACTGCAAATAGGTTTTGGGTCTATACCCGGCAGTCCCCTCTCATTCTCCATGATAAGATTTTTTTGTTCTCATGATACCTGTTGCCTTATCCCTTTAAAACTTTGTGATCACACAGGCTGGTATGCTTTCTCCATGTGGGCTCTGTTGCTTCAGAGCCAGATGGCTGTTTCTTTACCCTCAGGCCTTTAAGACCCCACACGCTATATCTTTAGGTAGCTGGACACCATCGGCTTTCTTCACCACATTTGCTTATGCAGCCGCTTTGTGGTCAGTGATTGTGTAGGGAAGGTGAGCATCTTAGAATGCCAATTTAATAGAACAGTGTTATTGCAATGAGGGAGTCCTTGAGCGGAGGCCCTATGTCCATCTGCTACCTTAATACTAAATCTATAAACATATGGACATAGATCTATTTCCCCATGCCCCTTTGTAAATATATGTACATATGTACATGCCTTTATTTAGACGGCTATAACTGGCCCTTGCTTCCCAGCTCACTCTTCTATACTCTTTGATTTTCCTCTTGTGCCCACTGTCATGCTCAGTCTTCCTTTGGGTTTCAGTAATTCCTCTTGGTTACATTACCTTTGATCACGCCCTACCAGGCCTCCTACATCCCCCTCACTATCGTTTTCCATCACTTGTTGTACCCTTGTCTCTGGGTTTCTTTACAGCACTTCCTTTCCCCCCACCGTGCTCACTCCCATGCCCAATGGAAAGGGCCGGTCACATGTTTACTCCTCCAGATTGTTCATCCAGCCTCTCTTAATTAGACAGACCTGTAAAGGTAATAACATGCACAAAACAAGACTGAGCTAAACCAAGCAGCAAAAAGAAAAAAAAAACAAACAAAAATGAAAACAAAACCCAACCCAAATCCAATGACACTAAAAGAAAACAACACTAACCAGAAAGAAAAGTACAAGGACTGTGTGGTGAACTTTAGGAGTGTTTTCCAGTCCAGTCTGTGGGGGCACCGAACCCTGACCACAAAGTCCACCTTTGGCATTCCCCGGGGACTTTGATGCTCCGTTTTCTTACTCTTCCGCTGCACTCTCTTAGTGTCATGCATCGAAGTGGCAGGATCAGTTCGGGCGCAGTTCCCACACTGTGTGTCCAGTGTTGTCCCCTCTAAGGCTATGGGTCTTTGAGGGACGTTTCTCATCGTGGGGCTGCCCATGTGGTCTTCTCTGTGGATTGGCTTCTCTGATTGGGAACATCATCCTCAAGGTGTATTGGGCCAGGGTGTGCTCCATTCTCCCCTCCTCCCCCTTGTTCTGCCCTGTGTTCACTGATCAGATATGTCCCTCTCCGCGAGCTGCAGATCCGGTGCCATCCTGTGAAATACAATCTTTTGGGGCTGCAAGGATGTGGGGGGGTGGGTATCAGCTCAGATCTTTTGAGAGTCCAGGAGATATTGACTTCTCGATGGGCACAGTTCTGTGGGGCACCGTGCTCTTGGTCCAGACGCTGGTTGTGAATATGACTTTGTTGTTAACCAGTTGTGTGTCTCTGGGTCAACTCCCGTGTGTTTTTGAGTGAGTTTTCTAATCTGCAAAGTAAATGTACAGGATTATCCAGACTCCCATGTCAGCAAGTTATCGAGAGGGGTTAATCAGAGACTGTTTCATATAGTGTGTACCTGCGCGCCACATTCTAGACCTGCGATGGCAATTATGAGCTCAGGATAGAGATGGTGTCCAGCAGGTAACATACGTGGCTCCATATTGAAACAGGAAGCCCACTGTGGAGATTTGGTCCTTCTGTTGATGGCCACCGGCCACCTAGTCTTCTCCTGCTATAACTGCTTCACTGGCTCAGCAGCTGAGCCAGAAGCCAGTGATATCATAACCAGGTGGCTAACTGGGCCAAAGGGCTGATAGATATTTGTTATTTTGTTGTCTTGGGAAACCCACCTACCCTCCATGCAAACCTTCTGGTGTGAGTTATCTGTGGAAGGAATCATAGGCTCACAGTAATTCACATCTTTCTTCTTGAAAATGTGCCCATATTCCTTTCTGAACCTGACAAGGTGGCCCCTGTGTCCACCAAGAAATTTACTGCCTGGCCTCCTACTTGGAGAGTTAGCCTGGGCTTTTGGCGGCGAAGTGAAACAGAGCCCTGACCCCTTCATTGAGCTTCTTCAAGCATTATTGTCTCTTGCTTGGGTCTTTCTACGTGCAGATGAGGCCCATCCACTCTAGTGGAGGGTCGTGCACCTCTCCTCGGGTTTTCAAGGCACTGATTTTTCCAGTGTCCTTCTTTCCTGCAGTAGGCACATTGGTCCTTCCCCATGGCTTGGCGGTGCCCACAGGTTAGTCTCTCCGTGAGTGGGCCATGCTCTCCTTTTCCTGAGTCTCTGGGGCCACTCATGGCAATTCCTAGTATTTTAGCTAGCTTCTTTGTCTCTGTCGTGCCAGGGTCATCTCTGTTGTTATACACTCAATGAGCCACTTGTACCAAATCGCTAAGATTTTTCCCTTCAAACCCTTCCCACTTCTTTGTCATGTCTGAGGCAGACTGACTGAGTAATAAAGGCAATACTTATTGCCCTCCTGTTTTCAGTGCCTCCGGGCCGTTAGGGGTATAAAGCCCGTAGGCTTCCCTCAGCCACTCTAGAAAGGCAGGCGGATATTCTCTTATAGGAACCTGAAAATTCTCACTGACCTTAGATAAATTCATAGGTTTCCTAGCTCTTCTGCAGAGGGTCATGTAAGAGCAATGGTTGATACCTGGTAAAGTCCTCTGGGCCTTGCTAGGAATTGAGATCCCACATTGTTGGTGTAGTGGCCAAAAGAGTTTCTCCCAAGTGGGGAGTGCCTGCTCGCTGACCATCAGGTTCACTGACTGCTTACTGGGCCTCTGTCTGGAAGGGCTACCCTCCTCCGTTGTGAACAGCACCTGGAGAAGTTGTTGGCAAGCATTCCAGGTGGGCTGATGAGTATGGAAGTCATACCAGTACTAGTGTGTGTGGGGGGCTGCTTGTTAGGGGTGGGGGTGAGTTTGGGGGGCCGGTGGGGGAGGGAGTGACTCAATAAGGGCCTGTTAGAAGTTTTCTATTTCTGGACCCTAGAAACCTTATAGGGCGGGGGTTGAAAGAAAGGGTTTGAAGCCAGCTCTCCCACTCCCAGAGTTCTCCTGCAAAATGGGATAAAGCCGATTAGGGGAGAGTGATGGGGAGGGGAGGGGAGGGGAGGTGTGGGGGAGGGGTGAGGGAGGGGAGGGGTGGGGGAGGGTGATGTGGAGGGATGGCCTCCACCTATGTGGTTTTGGGAACTTGGACCGTTTGTTTTTCCGGTCCTTCCATGTTTCCTGAAACCTTGGAAACAAGGGCCCTTTCTTTGCGGGAGGGAGTAAGTCTTTTATATTTGCAGGCTTCTTAGTGGCAATGTCAGCCCACACTTGAAGTAACGGGATCAGATCGGGATATCCTGGTTCCCTTTAAACATAACTATGAACTCTTAGTAATAGGGGGTGGGAAAACTAGTCTTGCGTGGGTCAATCAGGGACTCCTTCTGCCCCATCACTTTTAAACAAATTGTAGAGTCTCCAAGCTTTTGGGTTGAAACCACATCCTCTTGGTGAATGCCGAGAGCAGGGGTCCTCAAACTACAACCTGTGGGCCACATGCAGACAGCCGAGGACGTTGATCCTTTCTGCCGGGTGTATGTGCCCCATTTATTTTTTTTTTGAACTTCAAATCAAGATGTGCAGTGTGCACATGAATTTGTTCGTAATATTTGTTTTTTTAAACTATAGTCTTTCCTTCAAAAGGCCTGAGGGATAGTGAACTGGCCCCCTGGGTAAACAGTTTAAAGACCCCTGCCCTAAGGTATCCTGGACTTAGGGGTTATTAATCTCCCAGCCCTGAAACATCCCTGAACATTCTACCCGTTGTAGGAGGCACCATGGGAATTTGGACCCCGGGTAATTTACAAGCCTTTACTCCAATTGAACCCAAGAAAATTCAAAATGGCTTAGGCAGTTACTCTATTTTGGTCACTTTTGACTCGTCCTGCACTAGCCCATTATTTCCATTTAACTCTATAACGCGAAGCATGATGTTTTCATAACATTAAAAATGTATATATTAATACATATATATATATATATTTATAACTATGAAAGTCCACAACAAAAAGAAAATTTTTTCCCAAAATTAAAATTGAAGCGTTATAGGGTTAAAAAGAAGGATGGGTCTTATCAGCGGGTCCAAGACCTTAGCATCATAAATGAATCAGTGATCCGACTGCACCTAGTAGTGCCCAAACCTGTGCCCTCCTAGGGGAAAGTGTGAATGCTTTTATCCCTCTTCCTGTACTTCCAATGAACAAACACACATGTCTGGTAATCCTAAGATTATTTTTGTTTCCTGTGATACTCACCTAATTTCAAGGCCACTGCCACCTCACAAGCTTAGCCTTGTCGTAGTCAAACTGTTCACCTTTTAGACCGTTTGTTTTTCTCAGAAGTTATCGGGTGATTAAAGCTTCTGAACCAAGTGTGCCAGGTCCACGACTACCATCTCCTGGACCACCTCAACCTTATCCATCCTGGATAAAGTTGCCCTCAATGGACAACCCCTCCCAGCAGTGTAGGAAGGGTATGGACCCAAAGCCCCACCTCGCCCCTTTTGCCAGCAGGAAGCAGCTAGAGATGTCGTCGCCCAGTACCCCCAAAGATTTGGGTCCATATCTCTTCAGGGGGGCAAATGTTAGGTAGCTATGCTAGGGACTGGGGCATCCGTTATGCATGCCCATAGGGCCAAGATAAGAGCCCAGTTAGGAGAGGCACCCTGTGCATGCTCAGAGGTCCAGATTTCTGGCCATGAAGGGGAGGTCACCTGGGTGGTTCCTGTACCTGGATTGACCAATCTAGGCCATGTAAATTCAATTCAGCCACTGGGGTCGGCCAGACTTGCCCACCACGCCTCCCTACGCTCATAAAACTCTCTTGAGTGCAGACCAGGCTTCTGCATGATTTCTCTCTCACTCAGGAAGGCTCTTTGGAGGCAGCTGTGCTGCACATGAGTGGCTGGTGGATACTGTTCAGATGCATGGCTTTCTGCTTGCAAGGGTTTTTGTCTCAGCTGACTGTAAGGGAGGAGGTAGTACGTCTGGATCACAGAGTATCCATGTCCACAAACGAGGCTGCTCATTCCACAGTCCTGGAAGTGCTTTATGAAAACCCTCTGCTTTGCAATGTCATTCTTTGTAGATTAGAGTGGGAGGGGCTGGGACCAAGGTATGCTGCCTCTTACTCCCAGTTGCAGGTTTCTGGATGCTGATTGTATCTCTTACAGCATCAGTTAGTGGGCTTGTTGTCTGCCTCAGGCTTTGTTCACGGAGATCCTCCAGCTAGTTGGTGGTGTGTGCGCATGAGCAGAGACTTCCTGCCAATCCCCCATGAGTAGTAGAGCTCCCATGGTGTGGACTCCATGAAAGCCTTGCCCCAGGCAGCATGCTTACAAAGGAGGGTGGGCCCTGCAGGACAGAGGACCATTCCCCCTGTGGAATGGCCTCAGAGATCCACCTCCCTCTCTGGCCAGCTGCTGGGGATGTGGGTCCTAAGCATCATGGCTGACTCAATAATAGACACAGGGTGAGGCGACTCCAGTAGCTGTTTTGACTGGTCTAATCCAGCCTGAGATCATCCTTGCATGAGCCCCTGCCAAGATTATTTTTGTTTCTTTTATGATCTTTTCATTAGTGGCTCCTACAACACTAACCACCATCCATAAATACATCATCTGTTTGAAGCCCATCTGTACATTAATTGCCCTCCTTATTCACAAAATATCCACTCTCCACCCAAGCCCCTGGCCTCAGCTCCTCATTTTTCCCCCCTCAATGCCCGCCACCCATCCCTCATCAATCCTTGGAAATGTACTAATTCTTTTGTCATATTTTCACCCACCTTTCTTTTGAGGTCAATGAAGATCCTTGTAATCGGTTCCCACTTTCCATCCTGCCCTTCCTCCACCCTCCCAGTATCTCCACTCATAACACTGGTAAAGGGCCCATCCACTCTGGATTCCCCGTGTTTGAAATTCCTATCGGTACTAGAATACCTTCTCTAGTTTGGCCAGATTAGTATGGTAGAACTGGGATCATGATAGTGGGGCAAGAGAAAGCATTAAGAACTAGAGGAAAGTTGTGTTTCATCTTTGCTGTCTCATACCCTGTATTCTTTAATCTCCACTCTGAGATCCTTCTGTAAGGGGATGTCCAGTGCACTGCAAATAGGTTTTGGGTCTATACCCGGCAGTCCCCTCTCATTCTCCATGATAAGATTTTTTTGTTCTCATGATACCTGTTGCCTTATCCCTTTAAAACTTTGTGATCACACAGGCTGGTATGCTTTCTCCATGTGGGCTCTGTTGCTTCAGAGCCAGATGGCTGTTTCTTTACCCTCAGGCCTTTAAGACCCCACACGCTATATCTTTAGGTAGCTGGACACCATCGGCTTTCTTCACCACATTTGCTTATGCAGCCGCTTTGTGGTCAGTGATTGTGTAGGGAAGGTGAGCATCTTAGAATGCCAATTTAATAGAACAGTGTTATTGCAATGAGGGAGTCCTTGAGCGGAGGCCCTATGTCCATCTGCTACCTTAATACTAAATCTATAAACATATGGACATAGATCTATTTCCCCATGCCCCTTTGTAAATATATGTACATATGTACATGCCTTTATTTAGACGTCTATAACTGGCCCTTGCTTCCCAGCTCACTCTTCTATACTCTTTGATTTTCCTCTTGTGCCCACTGACATGCTCAGTCTTCCTTTGGGTTTCAGTAATTCCTCTTGGTTACATTACCTTTGATCACGCCCTACCAGGCCTCCTACATCCCCCTCACTATCGTTTTCCATCACTTGTTGTACCCTTGTCTCTGGGTTTCTTTACAGCACTTCCTTTCCCCCCACCGTGCTCACTCCCATGCCCAATGGAAAGGGCCGGTCACATGTTTACTCCTCCAGATTGTTCATCCAGCCTCTCTTAATTAGACAGACCTGTAAAGGTAATAACATGCACAAAACAAGACTGAGCTAAACCAAGCAGCAAAAAGAAAAAAAAAACAAACAAAAATGAAAACAAAACCCAACCCAAATCCAATGACACTAAAAGAAAACAACACTAACCAGAAAGAAAAGTACAAGGACTGTGTGGTGAACTTTAGGAGTGTTTTCCAGTCCAGTCTGTGGGGGCACCGAACCCTGACCACAAAGTCCACCTTTGGCATTCCCCGGGGACTTTGATGCTCCGTTTTCTTACTCTTCCGCTGCACTCTCTTAGTGTCATGCATCGAAGTGGCAGGATCAGTTCGGGCGCAGTTCCCACACTGTGTGTCCAGTGTTGTCCCCTCTAAGGCTATGGGTCTTTGAGGGACGTTTCTCATCGTGGGGCTGCCCATGTGGTCTTCTCTGTGGATTGGCTTCTCTGATTGGGAACATCATCCTCAAGGTGTATTGGGCCAGGGTGTGCTCCATTCTCCCCTCCTCCCCCTTGTTCTGCCCTGTGTTCACTGATCAGATATGTCCCTCTCCGCGAGCTGCAGATCCGGTGCCATCCTGTGAAATACAATCTTTTGGGGCTGCAAGGATGTGGGGGGGTGGGTATCAGCTCAGATCTTTTGAGAGTCCAGGAGATATTGACTTCTCGATGGGCACAGTTCTGTGGGGCACCGTGCTCTTGGTCCAGACGCTGGTTGTGAATATGACTTTGTTGTTAACCAGTTGTGTGTCTCTGGGTCAACTCCCGTGTGTTTTTGAGTGAGTTTTCTAATCTGCAAAGTAAATGTACAGGATTATCCAGACTCCCATGTCAGCAAGTTATCGAGAGGGGTTAATCAGAGACTGTTTCATATAGTGTGTACCTGCGCGCCGCATTCTAGACCTGCGATGGCAATTATGAGCTCAGGATAGAGATGGTGTCCAGCAGGTAACATACGTGGCTCCATATTGAAACAGGAAGCCCACTGTGGAGATTTGGTCCTTCTGTTGATGGCCACCGGCCACCTAGTCTTCTCCTGCTATAACTGCTTCACTGGCTCAGCAGCTGAGCCAGAAGCCAGTGATATCATAACCAGGTGGCTAACTGGGCCAAAGGGCTGATAGATATTTGTTATTTTGTTGTCTTGGGAAACCCACCTACCCTCCATGCAAACCTTCTGGTGTGAGTTATCTGTGGAAGGAATCATAGGCTCACAGTAATTCACATCTTTCTTCTTGAAAATGTGCCCATATTCCTTTCTGAACCTGACAAGGTGGCCCCTGTGTCCACCAAGAAATTTACTGCCTGGCCTCCTACTTGGAGAGTTAGCCTGGGCTTTTGGCGGCGAAGTGAAACAGAGCCCTGACCCCTTCATTGAGCTTCTTCAAGCATTATTGTCTCTTGCTTGGGTCTTTCTACGTGCAGATGAGGCCCATCCACTCTAGTGGAGGGTCGTGCACCTCTCCTCGGGTTTTCAAGGCACTGATTTTTCCAGTGTCCTTCTTTCCTGCAGTAGGCACATTGGTCCTTCCCCATGGCTTGGCGGTGCCCACAGGTTAGTCTCTCCGTGAGTGGGCCATGCTCTCCTTTTCCTGAGTCTCTGGGGTCTCTCATGGCAATTCCTAGTATTTTAGCTAGCTTCTTTGTCTCTGTCGTGCTAGGGTCATCTCTGTTGTTATACACTCAATGAGCCACTTGTACCAAATCGCTAAGATTTTTCCCTTCAAACCCTTCCCACTTCTTTGTCATGTCTGAGGCAGACTGACTGAGTAATAAAGGCAATACTTATTGCCCTCCTGTTTTCAGTGCCTCCGGGCCGTTAGGGGTATAAAGCCCGTAGGCTTCCCTCAGCCACTCTAGAAAGGCAGGCGGATATTCTCTTATAGGAACCTGAAAATTCTCACTGACCTTAGATAAATTCATAGGTTTCCTAGCTCTTCTGCAGAGGGTCATGTAAGAGCAATGGTTGATACCTGGTAAAGTCCTCTGGGCCTTGCTAGGAATTGAGATCCCACATTGTTGGTGTAGTGGCCAAAAGAGTTTCTCCCAAGTGGGGAGTGCCCGCTCGCTGACCATCAGGTTCACTGACTGCTTACTGGGCCTCTGTCTGGAAGGGCTACCCTCCTCCGTTGTGAACAGCACCTGGAGAAGTTGTTGGCAAGCATTCCAGGTGGGCTGATGAGTATGGAAGTCATACCAGTACTAGTGTGTGTGGGGGGCTGCTTGTTAGGGGTGGGGGTGAGTTTGGGGGGCCGGTGGGGGAGGGAGTGACTCAATAAGGGCCTGTTAGAAGTTTTCTATTTCTGGACCCTAGAAACCTTATAGGGCGGGGGTTGAAAGAAAGGGTTTGAAGCCAGCTCTCCCACTCCCAGAGTTCTCCTGCAAAATGGGATAAAGCCGATTAGGGGAGAGTGATGGGGAGGGGAGGGGAGGGGAGGTGTGGGGGAGGGGTGAGGGAGGGGAGGGGTGGGGGAGGGTGATGTGGAGGGATGGCCTCCACCTATGTGGTTTTGGGAACTTGGACCGTTTGTTTTTCCGGTCCTTCCATGTTTCCTGAAACCTTGGAAACAAGGGCCCTTTCTTTGCGGGAGGGAGTAAGTCTTTTATATTTGCAGGCTTCTTAGTGGCAATGTCAGCCCACACTTGAAGTAACGGGATCAGATCGGGATATCCTGGTTCCCTTTAAACATAACTATGAACTCTTAGTAATAGGGGGTGGGAAAACTAGTCTTGCGTGGGTCAATCAGGGACTCCTTCTGCCCCATCACTTTTAAACAAATTGTAGAGTCTCCAAGCTTTTGGGTTGAAACCACATCCTCTTGGTGAATGCCGAGAGCAGGGGTCCTCAAACTACAACCTGTGGGCCACATGCAGACAGCCGAGGACGTTGATCCTTTCTGCCGGGTGTATGTGCCCCATTTATTTTTTTTTTTGAACTTCAAATCAAGATGTGCAGTGTGCACATGAATTTGTTCGTAATATTTGTTTTTTTAAACTATAGTCTTTCCTTCAAAAGGCCTGAGGGATAGTGAACTGGCCCCCTGGGTAAACAGTTTAAAGACCCCTGCCCTAAGGTATCCTGGACTTAGGGGTTATTAATCTCCCAGCCCTGAAACATCCCTGAACATTCTACCCGTTGTAGGAGGCACCATGGGAATTTGGACCCCGGGTAATTTACAAGCCTTTACTCCAATTGAACCCAAGAAAATTCAAAATGGCTTAGGCAGTTACTCTATTTTGGTCACTTTTGACTCGTCCTGCACTAGCCCATTATTTCCATTTAACTCTATAACGCGAAGCATGATGTTTTCATAACATTAAAAATGTATATATTAATACATATATATATATATATTTATAACTATGAAAGTCCACAACAAAAAGAAAATTTTTTCCCAAAATTAAAATTGAAGCGTTATAGGGTTAAAAAGAAGGATGGGTCTTATCAGCGGGTCCAAGACCTTAGCATCATAAATGAATCAGTGATCCGACTGCACCTAGTAGTGCCCAAACCTGTGCCCTCCTAGGGGAAAGTGTGAATGCTTTTATCCCTCTTCCTGTACTTCCAATGAACAAACACACATGTCTGGTAATCCTAAGATTATTTTTGTTTCCTGTGACACTCACCTAATTTCAAGGCCACTGCCACCTCACAAGCTTAGCCTTGTCGTAGTCAAACTGTTCACCTTTTAGACCGTTTGTTTTTCTCAGAAGTTATCGGGTGATTAAAGCTTCTGAACCAAGTGTGCCAGGTCCACGACTACCATCTCCTGGACCACCTCAACCTTATCCATCCTGGATAAAGTTGCCCTCAATGGACAACCCCTCCCAGCAGTGTAGGAAGGGTATGGACCCAAAGCCCCACCTCGCCCCTTTTGCCAGCAGGAAGCAGCTAGAGATGTCGTCGCCCAGTACCCCCAAAGATTTGGGTCCATATCTCTTCAGGGGGGCAAATGTTAGGTAGCTATGCTAGGGACTGGGGCATCCGTTATGCATGCCCATAGGGCCAAGATAAGAGCCCAGTTAGGAGAGGCACCCTGTGCATGCTCAGAGGTCCAGATTTCTGGCCATGAAGGGGAGGTCACCTGGGTGGTTCCTGTACCTGGATTGACCAATCTAGGCCATGTAAATTCAATTCAGCCACTGGGGTCGGCCAGACTTGCCCACCACGCCTCCCTACGCTCATAAAACTCTCTTGAGTGCAGACCAGGCTTCTGCATGATTTCTCTCTCACTCAGGAAGGCTCTTTGGAGGCAGCTGTGCTGCACATGAGTGGCTGGTGGATACTGTTCAGATGCATGGCTTTCTGCTTGCAAGGGTTTTTGTCTCAGCTGACTGTAAGGGAGGAGGTAGTACGTCTGGATCACAGAGTATCCATGTCCACAAACGAGGCTGCTCATTCCACAGTCCTGGAAGTGCTTTATGAAAACCCTCTGCTTTGCAATGTCACTCTTTGTAGATTAGAGTGGGAGGGGCTGGGACCAAGGTATGCTGCCTCTTACTCCCAGTTGCAGGTTTCTGGATGCTGATTGTATCTCTTACAGCATCAGTTAGTGGGCTTGTTGTCTGCCTCAGGCTTTGTTCACGGAGATCCTCCAGCTAGTTGGTGGTGTGTGCGCATGAGCAGAGACTTCCTGCCAATCCCCCATGAGTAGTAGAGCTCCCATGGTGTGGACTCCATGAAAGCCTTGCCCCAGGCAGCATGCTTACAAAGGAGGGTGGGCCCTGCAGGACAGAGGACCATTCCCCCTGTGGAATGGCCTCAGAGATCCACCTCCCTCTCTGGCCAGCTGCTGGGGCTGTGGGTCCTAAGCATCATGGCTGACTCAATAATAGACACAGGGTGAGGCGACTCCAGTAGCTGTTTTGACTGGTCTAATCCAGCCTGAGATCATCCTTGCATGAGCCCCTGCCAAGATTATTTTTGTTTCTTTTATGATCTTTTCATTAGTGGCTCCTACAACACTAACCACCATCCATAAATACATCATCTGTTTGAAGCCCATCTGTACATTAATTGCCCTCCTTATTCACAAAATATCCACTCTCCACCCAAGCCCCTGGCCTCAGCTCCTCATTTTTCCCCCCTCAATGCCCGCCACCCATCCCTCATCAATCCTTGGAAATGTACTAATTCTTTTGTCATATTTTCACCCACCTTTCTTTTGAGGTCAATGAAGATCCTTGTAATCGGTTCCCACTTTCCATCCTGCCCTTCCTCCACCCTCCCAGTATCTCCACTCATAACACTGGTAAAGGGCCCATCCACTCTGGATTCCCCGTGTTTGAAATTCCTATCGGTACTAGAATACCTTCTCTAGTTTGGCCAGATTAGTATGGTAGAACTGGGATCATGATAGTGGGGCAAGAGAAAGCATTAAGAACTAGAGGAAAGTTGTGTTTCATCTTTGCTGTCTCATACCCTGTATTCTTTAATCTCCACTCTGAGATCCTTCTGTAAGGGGATGTCCAGTGCACTGCAAATAGGTTTTGGGTCTATACCCGGCAGTCCCCTCTCATTCTCCATGATAAGATTTTTTTGTTCTCATGATACCTGTTGCCTTATCCCTTTAAAACTTTGTGATCACACAGGCTGGTATGCTTTCTCCATGTGGGCTCTGTTGCTTCAGAGCCAGATGGCTGTTTCTTTACCCTCAGGCCTTTAAGACCCCACACGCTATATCTTTAGGTAGCTGGACACCATCGGCTTTCTTCACCACATTTGCTTATGCAGCCGCTTTGTGGTCAGTGATTGTGTAGGGAAGGTGAGCATCTTAGAATGCCAATTTAATAGAACAGTGTTATTGCAATGAGGGAGTCCTTGAGCGGAGGCCCTATGTCCATCTGCTACCTTAATACTAAATCTATAAACATATGGACATAGATCTATTTCCCCATGCCCCTTTGTAAATATATGTACATATGTACATGCCTTTATTTAGACGTCTATAACTGGCCCTTGCTTCCCAGCTCACTCTTCTATACTCTTTGATTTTCCTCTTGTGCCCACTGTCATGCTCAGTCTTCCTTTGGGTTTCAGTAATTCCTCTTGGTTACATTACCTTTGATCACGCCCTACCAGGCCTCCTACATCCCCCTCACTATCGTTTTCCATCACTTGTTGTACCCTTGTCTCTGGGTTTCTTTACAGCACTTCCTTTCCCCCCACCGTGCTCACTCCCATGCCCAATGGAAAGGGCCGGTCACATGTTTACTCCTCCAGATTGTTCATCCAGCCTCTCTTAATTAGACAGACCTGTAAAGGTAATAACATGCACAAAACAAGACTGAGCTAAACCAAGCAGCAAAAAGAAAAAAAAAAACAAACAAAAATGAAAACAAAACCCAACCCAAATCCAATGACACTAAAAGAAAACAACACTAACCAGAAAGAAAAGTACAAGGACTGTGTGGTGAACTTTAGGAGTGTTTTCCAGTCCAGTCTGTGGGGGCACCGAACCCTGACCACAAAGTCCACCTTTGGCATTCCCCGGGGACTTTGATGCTCCGTTTTCTTACTCTTCCGCTGCACTCTCTTAGTGTCATGCATCGAAGTGGCAGGATCAGTTCGGGCGCAGTTCCCACACTGTGTGTCCAGTGTTGTCCCCTCTAAGGCTATGGGTCTTTGAGGGACGTTTCTCATCGTGGGGCTGCCCATGTGGTCTTCTCTGTGGATTGGCTTCTCTGATTGGGAACATCATCCTCAAGGTGTATTGGGCCAGGGTGTGCTCCATTCTCCCCTCCTCCCCCTTGTTCTGCCCTGTGTTCACTGATCAGATATGTCCCTCTCCGCGAGCTGCAGATCCGGTGCCATCCTGTGAAATACAATCTTTTGGGGCTGCAAGGATGTGGGGGGGTGGGTATCAGCTCAGATCTTTTGAGAGTCCAGGAGATATTGACTTCTCGATGGGCACAGTTCTGTGGGGCACCGTGCTCTTGGTCCAGACGCTGGTTGTGAATATGACTTTGTTGTTAACCAGTTGTGTGTCTCTGGGTCAACTCCCGTGTGTTTTTGAGTGAGTTTTCTAATCTGCAAAGTAAATGTACAGGATTATCCAGACTCCCATGTCAGCAAGTTATCGAGAGGGGTTAATCAGAGACTGTTTCATATAGTGTGTACCTGCGCGCCGCATTCTAGACCTGCGATGGCAATTATGAGCTCAGGATAGAGATGGTGTCCAGCAGGTAACATACGTGGCTCCATATTGAAACAGGAAGCCCACTGTGGAGATTTGGTCCTTCTGTTGATGGCCACCGGCCACCTAGTCTTCTCCTGCTATAACTGCTTCACTGGCTCAGCAGCTGAGCCAGAAGCCAGTGATATCATAACCAGGTGGCTAACTGGGCCAAAGGGCTGATAGATATTTGTTATTTTGTTGTCTTGGGAAACCCACCTACCCTCCATGCAAACCTTCTGGTGTGAGTTATCTGTGGAAGGAATCATAGGCTCACAGTAATTCACATCTTTCTTCTTGAAAATGTGCCCATATTCCTTTCTGAACCTGACAAGGTGGCCCCTGTGTCCACCAAGAAATTTACTGCCTGGCCTCCTACTTGGAGAGTTAGCCTGGGCTTTTGGCGGCGAAGTGAAACAGAGCCCTGACCCCTTCATTGAGCTTCTTCAAGCATTATTGTCTCTTGCTTGGGTCTTTCTACGTGCAGATGAGGCCCATCCACTCTAGTGGAGGGTCGTGCACCTCTCCTCGGGTTTTCAAGGCACTGATTTTTCCAGTGTCCTTCTTTCCTGCAGTAGGCACATTGGTCCTTCCCCATGGCTTGGCGGTGCCCACAGGTTAGTCTCTCCGTGAGTGGGCCATGCTCTCCTTTTCCTGAGTCTCTGGGGTCTCTCATGGCAATTCCTAGTATTTTAGCTAGCTTCTTTGTCTCTGTCGTGCTAGGGTCATCTCTGTTGTTATACACTCAATGAGCCACTTGTACCAAATCGCTAAGATTTTTCCCTTCAAACCCTTCCCACTTCTTTGTCATGTCTGAGGCAGACTGACTGAGTAATAAAGGCAATACTTATTGCCCTCCTGTTTTCAGTGCCTCCGGGCCGTTAGGGGTATAAAGCCCGTAGGCTTCCCTCAGCCACTCTAGAAAGGCAGGCGGATATTCTCTTATAGGAACCTGAAAATTCTCACTGACCTTAGATAAATTCATAGGTTTCCTAGCTCTTCTGCAGAGGGTCATGTAAGAGCAATGGTTGATACCTGGTAAAGTCCTCTGGGCCTTGCTAGGAATTGAGATCCCACATTGTTGGTGTAGTGGCCAAAAGAGTTTCTCCCAAGTGGGGAGTGCCCGCTCGCTGACCATCAGGTTCACTGACTGCTTACTGGGCCTCTGTCTGGAAGGGCTACCCTCCTCCGTTGTGAACAGCACCTGGAGAAGTTGTTGGCAAGCATTCCAGGTGGGCTGATGAGTATGGAAGTCATACCAGTACTAGTGTGTGTGGGGGGCTGCTTGTTAGGGGTGGGGGTGAGTTTGGGGGGCCGGTGGGGGAGGGAGTGACTCAATAAGGGCCTGTTAGAAGTTTTCTATTTCTGGACCCTAGAAACCTTATAGGGCGGGGGTTGAAAGAAAGGGTTTGAAGCCAGCTCTCCCACTCCCAGAGTTCTCCTGCAAAATGGGATAAAGCCGATTAGGGGAGGGTGATGGGGAGGGGAGGGGAGGGGAGGTGAGGGGGAGGGGTGAGGGAGGGGAGGGGTGGGGGAGGGTGATGTGGAGGGATGGCCTCCACCTATGTGGTTTTGGGAACTTGGACCGTTTGTTTTTCCGGTCCTTCCATGTTTCCTGAAACCTTGGAAACAAGGGCCCTTTCTTTGCGGGAGGGAGTAAGTCTTTTATATTTGCAGGCTTCTTAGTGGCAATGTCAGCCCACACTTGAAGTAACGGGATCAGATCGGGATATCCTGGTTCCCTTTAAACATAACTATGAACTCTTAGTAATAGGGGGTGGGAAAACTAGTCTTGCGTGGGTCAATCAGGGACTCCTTCTGCCCCATCACTTTTAAACAAATTGTAGAGTCTCCAAGCTTTTGGGTTGAAACCACATCCTCTTGGTGAATGCCGAGAGCAGGGGTCCTCAAACTACAACCTGTGGGCCACATGCAGACAGCCGAGGACGTTGATCCTTTCTGCCGGGTGTATGTGCCCCATTTATTTTTTTTTTTGAACTTCAAATCAAGATGTGCAGTGTGCACATGAATTTGTTCGTAATATTTGTTTTTTTAAACTATAGTCTTTCCTTCAAAAGGCCTGAGGGATAGTGAACTGGCCCCCTGGGTAAACAGTTTAAAGACCCCTGCCCTAAGGTATCCTGGACTTAGGGGTTATTAATCTCCCAGCCCTGAAACATCCCTGAACATTCTACCCGTTGTAGGAGGCACCATGGGAATTTGGACCCCGGGTAATTTACAAGCCTTTACTCCAATTGAACCCAAGAAAATTCAAAATGGCTTAGGCAGTTACTCTATTTTGGTCACTTTTGACTCGTCCTGCACTAGCCCATTATTTCCATTTAACTCTATAACGCGAAGCATGATGTTTTCATAACATTAAAAATGTATATATTAATACATATATATATATATATTTATAACTATGAAAGTCCACAACAAAAAGAAAATTTTTTCCCAAAATTAAAATTGAAGCGTTATAGGGTTAAAAAGAAGGATGGGTCTTATCAGCGGGTCCAAGACCTTAGCATCATAAATGAATCAGTGATCCGACTGCACCTAGTAGTGCCCAAACCTGTGCCCTCCTAGGGGAAAGTGTGAATGCTTTTATCCCTCTTCCTGTACTTCCAATGAACAAACACACATGTCTGGTAATCCTAAGATTATTTTTGTTTCCTGTGACACTCACCTAATTTCAAGGCCACTGCCACCTCACAAGCTTAGCCTTGTCGTAGTCAAACTGTTCACCTTTTAGACCGTTTGTTTTTCTCAGAAGTTATCGGGTGATTAAAGCTTCTGAACCAAGTGTGCCAGGTCCACGACTACCATCTCCTGGACCACCTCAACCTTATCCATCCTGGATAAAGTTGCCCTCAATGGACAACCCCTCCCAGCAGTGTAGGAAGGGTATGGACCCAAAGCCCCACCTCGCCCCTTTTGCCAGCAGGAAGCAGCTAGAGATGTCGTCGCCCAGTACCCCCAAAGATTTGGGTCCATATCTCTTCAGGGGGGCAAATGTTAGGTAGCTATGCTAGGGACTGGGGCATCCGTTATGCATGCCCATAGGGCCAAGATAAGAGCCCAGTTAGGAGAGGCACCCTGTGCATGCTCAGAGGTCCAGATTTCTGGCCATGAAGGGGAGGTCACCTGGGTGGTTCCTGTACCTGGATTGACCAATCTAGGCCATGTAAATTCAATTCAGCCACTGGGGTCGGCCAGACTTGCCCACCACGCCTCCCTACGCTCATAAAACTCTCTTGAGTGCAGACCAGGCTTCTGCATGATTTCTCTCTCACTCAGGAAGGCTCTTTGGAGGCAGCTGTGCTGCACATGAGTGGCTGGTGGATACTGTTCAGATGCATGGCTTTCTGCTTGCAAGGGTTTTTGTCTCAGCTGACTGTAAGGGAGGAGGTAGTACGTCTGGATCACAGAGTATCCATGTCCACAAACGAGGCTGCTCATTCCACAGTCCTGGAAGTGCTTTATGAAAACCCTCTGCTTTGCAATGTCACTCTTTGTAGATTAGAGTGGGAGGGGCTGGGACCAAGGTATGCTGCCTCTTACTCCCAGTTGCAGGTTTCTGGATGCTGATTGTATCTCTTACAGCATCAGTTAGTGGGCTTGTTGTCTGCCTCAGGCTTTGTTCACGGAGATCCTCCAGCTAGTTGGTGGTGTGTGCGCATGAGCAGAGACTTCCTGCCAATCCCCCATGAGTAGTAGAGCTCCCATGGTGTGGACTCCATGAAAGCCTTGCCCCAGGCAGCATGCTTACAAAGGAGGGTGGGCCCTGCAGGACAGAGGACCATTCCCCCTGTGGAATGGCCTCAGAGATCCACCTCCCTCTCTGGCCAGCTGCTGGGGCTGTGGGTCCTAAGCATCATGGCTGACTCAATAATAGACACAGGGTGAGGCGACTCCAGTAGCTGTTTTGACTGGTCTAATCCAGCCTGAGATCATCCTTGCATGAGCCCCTGCCAAGATTATTTTTGTTTCTTTTATGATCTTTTCATTAGTGGCTCCTACAACACTAACCACCATCCATAAATACATCATCTGTTTGAAGCCCATCTGTACATTAATTGCCCTCCTTATTCACAAAATATCCACTCTCCACCCAAGCCCCTGGCCTCAGCTCCTCATTTTTCCCCCCTCAATGCCCGCCACCCATCCCTCATCAATCCTTGGAAATGTACTAATTCTTTTGTCATATTTTCACCCACCTTTCTTTTGAGGTCAATGAAGATCCTTGTAATCGGTTCCCACTTTCCATCCTGCCCTTCCTCCACCCTCCCAGTATCTCCACTCATAACACTGGTAAAGGGCCCATCCACTCTGGATTCCCCGTGTTTGAAATTCCTATCGGTACTAGAATACCTTCTCTAGTTTGGCCAGATTAGTATGGTAGAACTGGGATCATGATAGTGGGGCAAGAGAAAGCATTAAGAACTAGAGGAAAGTTGTGTTTCATCTTTGCTGTCTCATACCCTGTATTCTTTAATCTCCACTCTGAGATCCTTCTGTAAGGGGATGTCCAGTGCACTGCAAATAGGTTTTGGGTCTATACCCGGCAGTCCCCTCTCATTCTCCATGATAAGATTTTTTTGTTCTCATGATACCTGTTGCCTTATCCCTTTAAAACTTTGTGATCACACAGGCTGGTATGCTTTCTCCATGTGGGCTCTGTTGCTTCAGAGCCAGATGGCTGTTTCTTTACCCTCAGGCCTTTAAGACCCCACACGCTATATCTTTAGGTAGCTGGACACCATCGGCTTTCTTCACCACATTTGCTTATGCAGCCGCTTTGTGGTCAGTGATTGTGTAGGGAAGGTGAGCATCTTAGAATGCCAATTTAATAGAACAGTGTTATTGCAATGAGGGAGTCCTTGAGCGGAGGCCCTATGTCCATCTGCTACCTTAATACTAAATCTATAAACATATGGACATAGATCTATTTCCCCATGCCCCTTTGTAAATATATGTACATATGTACATGCCTTTATTTAGACGTCTATAACTGGCCCTTGCTTCCCAGCTCACTCTTCTATACTCTTTGATTTTCCTCTTGTGCCCACTGACATGCTCAGTCTTCCTTTGGGTTTCAGTAATTCCTCTTGGTTACATTACCTTTGATCACGCCCTACCAGGCCTCCTACATCCCCCTCACTATCGTTTTCCATCACTTGTTGTACCCTTGTCTCTGGGTTTCTTTACAGCACTTCCTTTCCCCCCACCGTGCTCACTCCCATGCCCAATGGAAAGGGCCGGTCACATGTTTACTCCTCCAGATTGTTCATCCAGCCTCTCTTAATTAGACAGACCTGTAAAGGTAATAACATGCACAAAACAAGACTGAGCTAAACCAAGCAGCAAAAAGAAAAAAAAAACAAACAAAAATGAAAACAAAACCCAACCCAAATCCAATGACACTAAAAGAAAACAACACTAACCAGAAAGAAAAGTACAAGGACTGTGTGGTGAACTTTAGGAGTGTTTTCCAGTCCAGTCTGTGGGGGCACCGAACCCTGACCACAAAGTCCACCTTTGGCATTCCCCGGGGACTTTGATGCTCCGTTTTCTTACTCTTCCGCTGCACTCTCTTAGTGTCATGCATCGAAGTGGCAGGATCAGTTCGGGCGCAGTTCCCACACTGTGTGTCCAGTGTTGTCCCCTCTAAGGCTATGGGTCTTTGAGGGACGTTTCTCATCGTGGGGCTGCCCATGTGGTCTTCTCTGTGGATTGGCTTCTCTGATTGGGAACATCATCCTCAAGGTGTATTGGGCCAGGGTGTGCTCCATTCTCCCCTCCTCCCCCTTGTTCTGCCCTGTGTTCACTGATCAGATATGTCCCTCTCCGCGAGCTGCAGATCCGGTGCCATCCTGTGAAATACAATCTTTTGGGGCTGCAAGGATGTGGGGGGGTGGGTATCAGCTCAGATCTTTTGAGAGTCCAGGAGATATTGACTTCTCGATGGGCACAGTTCTGTGGGGCACCGTGCTCTTGGTCCAGACGCTGGTTGTGAATATGACTTTGTTGTTAACCAGTTGTGTGTCTCTGGGTCAACTCCCGTGTGTTTTTGAGTGAGTTTTCTAATCTGCAAAGTAAATGTACAGGATTATCCAGACTCCCATGTCAGCAAGTTATCGAGAGGGGTTAATCAGAGACTGTTTCATATAGTGTGTACCTGCGCGCCGCATTCTAGACCTGCGATGGCAATTATGAGCTCAGGATAGAGATGGTGTCCAGCAGGTAACATACGTGGCTCCATATTGAAACAGGAAGCCCACTGTGGAGATTTGGTCCTTCTGTTGATGGCCACCGGCCACCTAGTCTTCTCCTGCTATAACTGCTTCACTGGCTCAGCAGCTGAGCCAGAAGCCAGTGATATCATAACCAGGTGGCTAACTGGGCCAAAGGGCTGATAGATATTTGTTATTTTGTTGTCTTGGGAAACCCACCTACCCTCCATGCAAACCTTCTGGTGTGAGTTATCTGTGGAAGGAATCATAGGCTCACAGTAATTCACATCTTTCTTCTTGAAAATGTGCCCATATTCCTTTCTGAACCTGACAAGGTGGCCCCTGTGTCCACCAAGAAATTTACTGCCTGGCCTCCTACTTGGAGAGTTAGCCTGGGCTTTTGGCGGCGAAGTGAAACAGAGCCCTGACCCCTTCATTGAGCTTCTTCAAGCATTATTGTCTCTTGCTTGGGTCTTTCTACGTGCAGATGAGGCCCATCCACTCTAGTGGAGGGTCGTGCACCTCTCCTCGGGTTTTCAAGGCACTGATTTTTCCAGTGTCCTTCTTTCCTGCAGTAGGCACATTGGTCCTTCCCCATGGCTTGGCGGTGCCCACAGGTTAGTCTCTCCGTGAGTGGGCCATGCTCTCCTTTTCCTGAGTCTCTGGGGTCTCTCATGGCAATTCCTAGTATTTTAGCTAGCTTCTTTGTCTCTGTCGTGCTAGGGTCATCTCTGTTGTTATACACTCAATGAGCCACTTGTACCAAATCGCTAAGATTTTTCCCTTCAAACCCTTCCCACTTCTTTGTCATGTCTGAGGCAGACTGACTGAGTAATAAAGGCAATACTTATTGCCCTCCTGTTTTCAGTGCCTCCGGGCCGTTAGGGGTATAAAGCCCGTAGGCTTCCCTCAGCCACTCTAGAAAGGCAGGCGGATATTCTCTTATAGGAACCTGAAAATTCTCACTGACCTTAGATAAATTCATAGGTTTCCTAGCTCTTCTGCAGAGGGTCATGTAAGAGCAATGGTTGATACCTGGTAAAGTCCTCTGGGCCTTGCTAGGAATTGAGATCCCACATTGTTGGTGTAGTGGCCAAAAGAGTTTCTCCCAAGTGGGGAGTGCCCGCTCGCTGACCATCAGGTTCACTGACTGCTTACTGGGCCTCTGTCTGGAAGGGCTACCCTCCTCCGTTGTGAACAGCACCTGGAGAAGTTGTTGGCAAGCATTCCAGGTGGGCTGATGAGTATGGAAGTCATACCAGTACTAGTGTGTGTGGGGGGCTGCTTGTTAGGGGTGGGGGTGAGTTTGGGGGGCCGGTGGGGGAGGGAGTGACTCAATAAGGGCCTGTTAGAAGTTTTCTATTTCTGGACCCTAGAAACCTTATAGGGCGGGGGTTGAAAGAAAGGGTTTGAAGCCAGCTCTCCCACTCCCAGAGTTCTCCTGCAAAATGGGATAAAGCCGATTAGGGGAGGGTGATGGGGAGGGGAGGGGAGGGGAGGTGTGGGGGAGGGGTGAGGGAGGGGAGGGGTGGGGGAGGGTGATGTGGAGGGATGGCCTCCACCTATGTGGTTTTGGGAACTTGGACCGTTTGTTTTTCCGGTCCTTCCATGTTTCCTGAAACCTTGGAAACAAGGGCCCTTTCTTTGCGGGAGGGAGTAAGTCTTTTATATTTGCAGGCTTCTTAGTGGCAATGTCAGCCCACACTTGAAGTAACGGGATCAGATCGGGATATCCTGGTTCCCTTTAAACATAACTATGAACTCTTAGTAATAGGGGGTGGGAAAACTAGTCTTGCGTGGGTCAATCAGGGACTCCTTCTGCCCCATCACTTTTAAACAAATTGTAGAGTCTCCAAGCTTTTGGGTTGAAACCACATCCTCTTGGTGAATGCCGAGAGCAGGGGTCCTCAAACTACAACCTGTGGGCCACATGCAGACAGCCGAGGACGTTGATCCTTTCTGCCGGGTGTATGTGCCCCATTTATTTTTTTTTTTGAACTTCAAATCAAGATGTGCAGTGTGCACATGAATTTGTTCGTAATATTTGTTTTTTTAAACTATAGTCTTTCCTTCAAAAGGCCTGAGGGATAGTGAACTGGCCCCCTGGGTAAACAGTTTAAAGACCCCTGCCCTAAGGTATCCTGGACTTAGGGGTTATTAATCTCCCAGCCCTGAAACATCCCTGAACATTCTACCCGTTGTAGGAGGCACCATGGGAATTTGGACCCCGGGTAATTTACAAGCCTTTACTCCAATTGAACCCAAGAAAATTCAAAATGGCTTAGGCAGTTACTCTATTTTGGTCACTTTTGACTCGTCCTGCACTAGCCCATTATTTCCATTTAACTCTATAACGCGAAGCATGATGTTTTCATAACATTAAAAATGTATATATTAATACATATATATATATATATTTATAACTATGAAAGTCCACAACAAAAAGAAAATTTTTTCCCAAAATTAAAATTGAAGCGTTATAGGGTTAAAAAGAAGGATGGGTCTTATCAGCGGGTCCAAGACCTTAGCATCATAAATGAATCAGTGATCAGACTGCACCTAGTAGTGCCCAAACCTGTGCCCTCCTAGGGGAAAGTGTGAATGCTTTTATCCCTCTTCCTGTACTTCCAATGAACAAACACACATGTCTGGTAATCCTAAGATTATTTTTGTTTCCTGTGACACTCACCTAATTTCAAGGCCACTGCCACCTCACAAGCTTAGCCTTGTCGTAGTCAAACTGTTCACCTTTTAGACCGTTTGTTTTTCTCAGAAGTTATCGGGTGATTAAAGCTTCTGAACCAAGTGTGCCAGGTCCACGACTACCATCTCCTGGACCACCTCAACCTTATCCATCCTGGATAAAGTTGCCCTCAATGGACAACCCCTCCCAGCAGTGTAGGAAGGGTATGGACCCAAAGCCCCACCTCGCCCCTTTTGCCAGCAGGAAGCAGCTAGAGATGTCGTCGCCCAGTACCCCCAAAGATTTGGGTCCATATCTCTTCAGGGGGGCAAATGTTAGGTAGCTATGCTAGGGACTGGGGCATCCGTTATGCATGCCCATAGGGCCAAGATAAGAGCCCAGTTAGGAGAGGCACCCTGTGCATGCTCAGAGGTCCAGATTTCTGGCCATGAAGGGGAGGTCACCTGGGTGGTTCCTGTACCTGGATTGACCAATCTAGGCCATGTAAATTCAATTCAGCCACTGGGGTCGGCCAGACTTGCCCACCACGCCTCCCTACGCTCATAAAACTCTCTTGAGTGCAGACCAGGCTTCTGCATGATTTCTCTCTCACTCAGGAAGGCTCTTTGGAGGCAGCTGTGCTGCACATGAGTGGCTGGTGGATACTGTTCAGATGCATGGCTTTCTGCTTGCAAGGGTTTTTGTCTCAGCTGACTGTAAGGGAGGAGGTAGTACGTCTGGATCACAGAGTATCCATGTCCACAAACGAGGCTGCTCATTCCACAGTCCTGGAAGTGCTTTATGAAAACCCTCTGCTTTGCAATGTCACTCTTTGTAGATTAGAGTGGGAGGGGCTGGGACCAAGGTATGCTGCCTCTTACTCCCAGTTGCAGGTTTCTGGATGCTGATTGTATCTCTTACAGCATCAGTTAGTGGGCTTGTTGTCTGCCTCAGGCTTTGTTCACGGAGATCCTCCAGCTAGTTGGTGGTGTGTGCGCATGAGCAGAGACTTCCTGCCAATCCCCCATGAGTAGTAGAGCTCCCATGGTGTGGACTCCATGAAAGCCTTGCCCCAGGCAGCATGCTTACAAAGGAGGGTGGGCCCTGCAGGACAGAGGACCATTCCCCCTGTGGAATGGCCTCAGAGATCCACCTCCCTCTCTGGCCAGCTGCTGGGGCTGTGGGTCCTAAGCATCATGGCTGACTCAATAATAGACACAGGGTGAGGCGACTCCAGTAGCTGTTTTGACTGGTCTAATCCAGCCTGAGATCATCCTTGCATGAGCCCCTGCCAAGATTATTTTTGTTTCTTTTATGATCTTTTCATTAGTGGCTCCTACAACACTAACCACCATCCATAAATACATCATCTGTTTGAAGCCCATCTGTACATTAATTGCCCTCCTTATTCACAAAATATCCACTCTCCACCCAAGCCCCTGGCCTCAGCTCCTCATTTTTCCCCCCTCAATGCCCGCCACCCATCCCTCATCAATCCTTGGAAATGTACTAATTCTTTTGTCATATTTTCACCCACCTTTCTTTTGAGGTCAATGAAGATCCTTGTAATCGGTTCCCACTTTCCATCCTGCCCTTCCTCCACCCTCCCAGTATCTCCACTCATAACACTGGTAAAGGGCCCATCCACTCTGGATTCCCCGTGTTTGAAATTCCTATCGGTACTAGAATACCTTCTCTAGTTTGGCCAGATTAGTATGGTAGAACTGGGATCATGATAGTGGGGCAAGAGAAAGCATTAAGAACTAGAGGAAAGTTGTGTTTCATCTTTGCTGTCTCATACCCTGTATTCTTTAATCTCCACTCTGAGATCCTTCTGTAAGGGGATGTCCAGTGCACTGCAAATAGGTTTTGGGTCTATACCCGGCAGTCCCCTCTCATTCTCCATGATAAGATTTTTTTGTTCTCATGATACCTGTTGCCTTATCCCTTTAAAACTTTGTGATCACACAGGCTGGTATGCTTTCTCCATGTGGGCTCTGTTGCTTCAGAGCCAGATGGCTGTTTCTTTACCCTCAGGCCTTTAAGACCCCACACGCTATATCTTTAGGTAGCTGGACACCATCGGCTTTCTTCACCACATTTGCTTATGCAGCCGCTTTGTGGTCAGTGATTGTGTAGGGAAGGTGAGCATCTTAGAATGCCAATTTAATAGAACAGTGTTATTGCAATGAGGGAGTCCTTGAGCGGAGGCCCTATGTCCATCTGCTACCTTAATACTAAATCTATAAACATATGGACATAGATCTATTTCCCCATGCCCCTTTGTAAATATATGTACATATGTACATGCCTTTATTTAGACGTCTATAACTGGCCCTTGCTTCCCAGCTCACTCTTCTATACTCTTTGATTTTCCTCTTGTGCCCACTGACATGCTCAGTCTTCCTTTGGGTTTCAGTAATTCCTCTTGGTTACATTACCTTTGATCACGCCCTACCAGGCCTCCTACATCCCCCTCACTATCGTTTTCCATCACTTGTTGTACCCTTGTCTCTGGGTTTCTTTACAGCACTTCCTTTCCCCCCACCGTGCTCACTCCCATGCCCAATGGAAAGGGCCGGTCACATGTTTACTCCTCCAGATTGTTCATCCAGCCTCTCTTAATTAGACAGACCTGTAAAGGTAATAACATGCACAAAACAAGACTGAGCTAAACCAAGCAGCAAAAAGAAAAAAAAAACAAACAAAAATGAAAACAAAACCCAACCCAAATCCAATGACACTAAAAGAAAACAACACTAACCAGAAAGAAAAGTACAAGGACTGTGTGGTGAACTTTAGGAGTGTTTTCCAGTCCAGTCTGTGGGGGCACCGAACCCTGACCACAAAGTCCACCTTTGGCATTCCCCGGGGACTTTGATGCTCCGTTTTCTTACTCTTCCGCTGCACTCTCTTAGTGTCATGCATCGAAGTGGCAGGATCAGTTCGGGCGCAGTTCCCACACTGTGTGTCCAGTGTTGTCCCCTCTAAGGCTATGGGTCTTTGAGGGACGTTTCTCATCGTGGGGCTGCCCATGTGGTCTTCTCTGTGGATTGGCTTCTCTGATTGGGAACATCATCCTCAAGGTGTATTGGGCCAGGGTGTGCTCCATTCTCCCCTCCTCCCCCTTGTTCTGCCCTGTGTTCACTGATCAGATATGTCCCTCTCCGCGAGCTGCAGATCCGGTGCCATCCTGTGAAATACAATCTTTTGGGGCTGCAAGGATGTGGGGGGGTGGGTATCAGCTCAGATCTTTTGAGAGTCCAGGAGATATTGACTTCTCGATGGGCACAGTTCTGTGGGGCACCGTGCTCTTGGTCCAGACGCTGGTTGTGAATATGACTTTGTTGTTAACCAGTTGTGTGTCTCTGGGTCAACTCCCGTGTGTTTTTGAGTGAGTTTTCTAATCTGCAAAGTAAATGTACAGGATTATCCAGACTCCCATGTCAGCAAGTTATCGAGAGGGGTTAATCAGAGACTGTTTCATATAGTGTGTACCTGCGCGCCGCATTCTAGACCTGCGATGGCAATTATGAGCTCAGGATAGAGATGGTGTCCAGCAGGTAACATACGTGGCTCCATATTGAAACAGGAAGCCCACTGTGGAGATTTGGTCCTTCTGTTGATGGCCACCGGCCACCTAGTCTTCTCCTGCTATAACTGCTTCACTGGCTCAGCAGCTGAGCCAGAAGCCAGTGATATCATAACCAGGTGGCTAACTGGGCCAAAGGGCTGATAGATATTTGTTATTTTGTTGTCTTGGGAAACCCACCTACCCTCCATGCAAACCTTCTGGTGTGAGTTATCTGTGGAAGGAATCATAGGCTCACAGTAATTCACATCTTTCTTCTTGAAAATGTGCCCATATTCCTTTCTGAACCTGACAAGGTGGCCCCTGTGTCCACCAAGAAATTTACTGCCTGGCCTCCTACTTGGAGAGTTAGCCTGGGCTTTTGGCGGCGAAGTGAAACAGAGCCCTGACCCCTTCATTGAGCTTCTTCAAGCATTATTGTCTCTTGCTTGGGTCTTTCTACGTGCAGATGAGGCCCATCCACTCTAGTGGAGGGTCGTGCACCTCTCCTCGGGTTTTCAAGGCACTGATTTTTCCAGTGTCCTTCTTTCCTGCAGTAGGCACATTGGTCCTTCCCCATGGCTTGGCGGTGCCCACAGGTTAGTCTCTCCGTGAGTGGGCCATGCTCTCCTTTTCCTGAGTCTCTGGGGCCTCTCATGGCAATTCCTAGTATTTTAGCTAGCTTCTTTGTCTCTGTCGTGCTAGGGTCATCTCTGTTGTTATACACTCAATGAGCCACTTGTACCAAATCGCTAAGATTTTTCCCTTCAAACCCTTCCCACTTCTTTGTCATGTCTGAGGCAGACTGACTGAGTAATAAAGGCAATACTTATTGCCCTCCTGTTTTCAGTGCCTCCGGGCCGTTAGGGGTATAAAGCCCGTAGGCTTCCCTCAGCCACTCTAGAAAGGCAGGCGGATATTCTCTTATAGGAACCTGAAAATTCTCACTGACCTTAGATAAATTCATAGGTTTCCTAGCTCTTCTGCAGAGGGTCATGTAAGAGCAATGGTTGATACCTGGTAAAGTCCTCTGGGCCTTGCTAGGAATTGAGATCCCACATTGTTGGTGTAGTGGCCAAAAGAGTTTCTCCCAAGTGGGGAGTGCCCGCTCGCTGACCATCAGGTTCACTGACTGCTTACTGGGCCTCTGTCTGGAAGGTCTACCCTCCTCCGTTGTGAACAGCACCTGGAGAAGTTGTTGGCAAGCATTCCAGGTGGGCTGATGAGTATGGAAGTCATACCAGTACTAGTGTGTGTGGGGGGCTGCTTGTTAGGGGTGGGGGTGAGTTTGGGGGGCCGGTGGGGGAGGGAGTGACTCAATAAGGGCCTGTTAGAAGTTTTCTATTTCTGGACCCTAGAAACCTTATAGGGCGGGGGTTGAAAGAAAGGGTTTGAAGCCAGCTCTCCCACTCCCAGAGTTCTCCTGCAAAATGGGATAAAGCCGATTAGGGGAGAGTGATGGGGAGGGGAGGGGAGGGGAGGTGTGGGGGAGGGGTGAGGGAGGGGAGGGGTGGGGGAGGGTGATGTGGAGGGATGGCCTCCACCTATGTGGTTTTGGGAACTTGGACCGTTTGTTTTTCCGGTCCTTCCATGTTTCCTGAAACCTTGGAAACAAGGGCCCTTTCTTTGCGGGAGGGAGTAAGTCTTTTATATTTGCAGGCTTCTTAGTGGCAATGTCAGCCCACACTTGAAGTAACGGGATCAGATCGGGATATCCTGGTTCCCTTTAAACATAACTATGAACTCTTAGTAATAGGGGGTGGGAAAACTAGTCTTGCGTGGGTCAATCAGGGACTCCTTCTGCCCCATCACTTTTAAACAAATTGTAGAGTCTCCAAGCTTTTGGGTTGAAACCACATCCTCTTGGTGAATGCCGAGAGCAGGGGTCCTCAAACTACAACCTGTGGGCCACATGCAGACAGCCGAGGACGTTGATCCTTTCTGCCGGGTGTATGTGCCCCATTTATTTTTTTTTTGAACTTCAAATCAAGATGTGCAGTGTGCACATGAATTTGTTCGTAATATTTGTTTTTTTAAACTATAGTCTTTCCTTCAAAAGGCCTGAGGGATAGTGAACTGGCCCCCTGGGTAAACAGTTTAAAGACCCCTGCCCTAAGGTATCCTGGACTTAGGGGTTATTAATCTCCCAGCCCTGAAACATCCCTGAACATTCTACCCGTTGTAGGAGGCACCATGGGAATTTGGACCCCGGGTAATTTACAAGCCTTTACTCCAATTGAACCCAAGAAAATTCAAAATGGCTTAGGCAGTTACTCTATTTTGGTCACTTTTGACTCGTCCTGCACTAGCCCATTATTTCCATTTAACTCTATAACGCGAAGCATGATGTTTTCATAACATTAAAAATGTATATATTAATACATATATATATATATATTTATAACTATGAAAGTCCACAACAAAAAGAAAATTTTTTCCCAAAATTAAAATTGAAGCGTTATAGGGTTAAAAAGAAGGATGGGTCTTATCAGCGGGTACAAGACCTTAGCATCATAAATCATAAACACACACACACACACACACACACATACACTTGCAGAATCAATAGTCGGCTTCTGACTTGGTGTCTTTTTTACACACACGCACACAGACACATACACACACCTGTGCAGAATCTGTGGAGGACTTCTAACAACATGTCCTTTTTACACACACACACACACACACACACACACACACACACACACACACAAAGACATACTCTTGCAGGATCTCTAGAGTGCTTCTGACTTGGTGTCCTTTATACACACACACACACACACATACACCCTTCCAGAACTCCACAATGATTCTGATTTCATGTCCTTTTTACACACACACACACACACACACACACAAACACACCATTGCAGAATCAATAGAGGGCTTCTGACTTCATGTCTTTTTTATACACACACACACACACACCCTTACAGAACCTCTGGAGGGCTTCTGATTTCATGTCCTTTTTTCACACACACACACACACACACACACACACACACACACTTTTGCAGAATCAATAGTCGGTTTCTGACTTCGTGTCCTTTTTACAAACACCCACACACACACACGCCCTTGCAGAAATTCTAGAGGGCTTCTGAATTTGTGACCTTATTACACACGCACACACTCACACACATAAAACCTTGCAGAATCTCTTGAGAGCTTCATACTTGGTCTCCTTTTTACAAACACACACACACATCATGGCAGAATCTCTAGATGGCTTCTGACTTCAGGATCTTTTTACACACACACACACACACACACCTTTGCAGAAACTATGGAGTGTTTCTGACTTCATGTGTCCTTTTTACACACACTCTCACACACACACACACCCTTGCAGAATCTCTTGAGGGCTTCTGACGTCATGTCCTTGTTACACAAACACACACTTGCATAATCTCTGGGGGGTCTGACTTCGTATCCTTTTTACACACACACACTCACACACACACCCTCCCTCACACTGATACTCATACCTTTGTAAAATTCCTAGAGGGCTTCTGACTTCCTTACCTTTTTACACACACTCACACACACACACACTCACACACATCCTTGCAGAATTCCTGGATGGATTCTTACTTTGTGTCATTTTTAAACACACACACACACACACACACACACACACACACACTCCAAACTCCTTTTCTTGCAAAATCTCTGCAGTCCTTCTGACTTCGTGTCCTTTTTAAACACACACACACACACATACACTTGTAGAATCTCTGGAGGACTTCTGATTTCATGTCCTTATTACACACACACACACACACACACACACTCCCTCACTCTCACTCTGGAGGACTTCTGATTTCATGTCCTTATTACACACACACACACACACACACACTCCCTCACTCTCACACTCATACCTTTCCAGAAAACCTAGAGGGCTTCTGATTTCGTGTCCTTTTAACACAACACACTCACCCTTGCAGAATCTCTAGAGGGCTTCTGACTTCCTGTACTTTTGACACACACAGACACCCTTGCAGAATCTCCAGACATTTTCTGACTTCGTGTTGTTTTCACACATACACACACACACACACACACACACACTCTGGCAGAATCTCTGGAGGGCTTCTAATATGGTTTACTTATTTCAAACACAACAAACACACACACACAGACCTTTGCATAACCAATATTGGGTTTCTGACTTCGTGTAATTTTTACCCTCACACACAAACACACACACACACATACAACCTTGCAGAATCTCTGGAGGGCTTCTGACTTTGTGTCCTTTTTACACAAACATACACACATACACACACCCTTGAAGAATCTCTAGAGGGCTTCTGACTTCGTGTCTTTTTACACAAACACACACACACCAAACACACATACACCCTGGTAGAATCTCTGGATGGTGGCTGACTTGCTGTCCTTTTTACACACACACACACACACACACACAAACACCCTTGCAGAATATCTAGAGGGTTTCTGAATTTGTGTCTGTTTACACACACACACACACCCTTACAGAACCTCTGGACAGCTTCAGACTCCATGTCCTTTTTACACACACACACACACACACACACACATACACTTGCAGAATCAATAGTCGGCTTCTGACTTGGTGTCTTTTTTACACACACGCACACAGACACATACACACACCTGTGCAGAATCTGTGGAGGACTTCTAACAACATGTCCTTTTTACACACACACACACACACACACACACACACACACAAAGACATACTCTTGCAGGATCTCTAGAGTGCTTCTGACTTGGTGTCCTTTATACACACACACACATACACCCTTCCAGAACTCTACAATGATTCTGATTTCATGTCCTTTTTACACACACACACACACACACACACACAAACACACCATTGCAGAATCAATAGAGGGCTTCTGACTTCATGTCTTTTTTATACACACACACACACACCCTTACAGATCCTCTGGAGGGCTTCTGATTTCATGTCCTTTTTTCACACACACACACACACACACACACACTTTTGCAGAATCAATAGTCGGTTTCTGACTTCGTGTCCTTTTTACAAACACCCACACACACACACGCCCTTGCAGAAATTCTAGAGGGCTTCTGAATTTGTGACCTTATTACACATGCACACACTCACACACATAAAACCTTGCAGAATCTCTTGAGAGCTTCATACTTGGTCTCCTTTTTACAAACACACACACACATCATGGCAGAATCTCTAGATGGCTTCTGACTTCAGGATCTTTTTACACACACACACACACACACACACCTTTGCAGAAACTATGGAGTGTTTCTGACTTCATGTGTCCTTTTTACACACACTCTCTCACACACACACACCCTTGCAGAATCTCTTGAGGGCTTCTGATGTCATGTCCTTGTTACACAAACACACACTTGCATAATCTCTGGGGGGTCTGACTTCGTATCCTTTTTACACACACACACTCACACACACACCCTCCCTCACACTGATACTCATACCTTTGTAAAATTCCTAGAGGGCTTCTGACTTCCTTACCTTTTTATACACACACACACACACACACACACACTCACACACATCCTTGCAGAATTCCTGGATGGATTCTTACTTTGTGTCATTTTTAAACACACACACACACACACACTCCAAACTCATTTTCTTGCAAAATCTCTGCAGTCCTTCTGACTTCGTGTCCTTTTTAAACACACACACACACACACACATACACTTGTAGAATCTCTGGAGGACTTCTGATTTCATGTCCTTATTACACACACACACACACACACACACACTCCCTCACTCTCACTCTGGAGGACTTCTGATTTCATGTCCTTATTACACACACACACACACACACACACACACTCCCTCACTCTCACACTCATACCTTTCCAGAAAACCTAGAGGGCTTCTGATTTCGTGTCCTTTTAACACAACACACTCACCCTTGCAGAATCTCTAGAGGGCTTCTGACTTCCTGTACTTTTGACACACACAGACACCCTTGCAGAATCTCCAGACATTTTCTGACTTCGTGTTGTTTTCACACATACACACACACACACACACTCTGGCAGAATCTCTGGAGGGCTTCTAATATGGTTTACTTATTTCAAACACAACAAACACACACACACAGACCTTTGCATAATCAATATTGGGCTTCTGACTTCGTGTAATTTTTACCCTCACACACAAACACACACACACACATACAACCTTGCAGAATCTCTGGAGGGCTTCTGACTTTGTGTCCTTTTTACACAAACATACACACATACACACACCCTTGAAGAATCTCTAGAGGGCTTCTGACTTCGTGTATTTTTACACAAACACACACACACACCAAACACACATACACCCTGGTAGAATCTCTGGATGGTGGCTGACTTGCTGTCCTTTTTACACACACACACACACACACACACACACAAACACTTGAAGAATATCTAGAGGGTTTCTGAATTTATGTCTGTTTACACACACACACACTTACAGAACCTCTGGACGGCTTCAGACTCCATGTCCTTTTTACTCACACACACACACACACACACACACACACTTTTGCAGAATCAATAGTCGGCTTCTGACTTGGTATCCTTTTTACACACACGCACACAAACACATAAACACACCTTTGCAGAATTTGTGGAGGACTTCTAACAACATGTCCTTTTTACACACACACACACACACACACACACACACAAGACATACTCTTGCAGGATCTCTAGAGTGCTTCTGACTTGGTGTCCTTTATACACATACACACACATACACCCTTCCAGAACTCTACAAGGGTTCTGACTTCATGTCCTTTTTACACACACACACACACACACACACCCTTACAGAACCTCTGGAGGGCTTCTGATTTCATGTCCTTTTTACACACACACACACACACACACACACACAAACACACACTTTTGCAGAATCAATAGTCGGCTTCTGACTTCGTGTCCTTTTTACAAATACCCACAACGTCCTTGCAGAATTTCTAGAGGGCTTCTGAATTTGTGACCTTATTACACACGCACACACTCACACACATAAAACCTTGCAGAATCTCTTGAGAGCTTCATACTTGGTCTCCTTTTTACAAATACACACACACACACATCATGGCAGAATCTCTAGATGGCTTCTGACTTCAGGATCTTTTTACACACACACCTTTGCAGAAACTATGGAGTGTTTCTGACTTCATGTGTCCTTTTTACACACACTCTCACACACACACACCCTTGCAGAATCTCTTGAGGGCTTCTGACGTCATGTCCTTGTTACACACACATACACACACGCACTTGCATAATCTGTGGGGGTCTGACTTCGTGTCCTTTTTACACACACACACACACTCACACACACCCTCCCTCACACTGATACTCATACCTTTGGAAAATTCCTAGAGGGCTTCTGACTTCCTTACCTTTTTACACACACACACACACACACACACACACACACACACATCCTTGCAGAATTCCTGGATGGATTCTTACTTTGTGTCATTTTTAAACACACACACACACACACACACACTCCAAACTCATTTTCTTGCCAAATCTCTGCAGTCCTTCTGACTTCGTGTCCTTTTTAAACACACACACACACACACACACACACACACACACACACACATACACTTGTAGAATCTCTGGAGGACTTCTGATTTCATGTCCTTATTACACACACACACACACACACTCCCTCACTCTCACTCTGGAGGACTTCTGATTTCATGTCCTTATTACACACACACACACACACACACACTCCCTCACTCTCACACTCATACCTTTCCAGAAAACCTAGAGGGCTTCTGATTTTGTGTCCTTTTAACACAACACACTCACCCTTGCAGAATCTCTAGAGGGCTTCTGACTTCCTGTACTTTTTACACACACACACACAAACACCCTTGCAGAATCTCCAGACATTTTCTGACTTCGTGTTGTTTTCACACATACACACACACACACTCTGGCAGAATCTCTGGAGGGCTTCTAATATGGTTTACTTATTTTAAACACAACAAACACACACACACAGACCTTTGCATAATCAATATTGGGCTTCTGACTTCGTGTAATTTTTACCCTCACACACACACACACATACAACCTTGCAGAATCTCTGGAGGGCTTCTGACTTTGTGTCCTTTTTACACAAACATACACACATACACACACCCTTGAAGAATCTCTAGAGGGCTTCTGACTTCGTGTCTTTTTACACAAACACACACACACCACACACAAATACACCCTGGTAGAATCTCTGGATGGTGGCTGACTTGCTGTCCTTTTT
>NW_027457909.1:575000-582500 GCF_050624435.1 Tenrec ecaudatus | reverse complement strand
TGGTGTCCTTTTTACACACACGCACACAGACCCATACACACACCTGTGCAGAATCTGTGGAGGACTTCTAACAACATGTCCTTTTTACACACACACACACACACAAAGACATACTCTTGCAGGATCTCTAGATTGCTTCTGACTTGGTGTCCTTTATACACACACACACACATACACCCTTCCAGAACTCTACAAGGATTCTGACTTCATGTCCTTTTTACACACACACACACACACACACACACACACACACACACACACACATGCATCCTTGCAGAATCGCAGGAATTCATCTCACGTCATGTAATTTATACACATACACTCAAACTTATTCCCTTGCAAAATCACTTGAGGGTTTCTTACTTCGTGTTCTTTTTACAAACATACTTAAAACACACACAGACACACCCTTGCAGGATCTCTAGAGGGCTTCTGACTTGGTGTCCTTTTTACACACACGCACACAGACACACATACACACACCTGTGCAGAATCTTTGGAGGACTTCTAAAATGTCGTTTATAAACACACACACACACACACATCCCTTGCAGAATCTCTAGAGGGATTCAGACTTCGTGTCCTTTTTACACACACACACACACACACACATCCTTGCAGGAACTCTACAGCGATTCTAAATTCCTATCCTTTTACACACGAACACACACACTCACACGCTTGCATAATGCCTGCAGGGCTTCTGTCTTCATGTCCTTTTTATACACACACACAGACACACAACCTTGCACAATCTCTAGAGTTCTTTTGATTTCTTGTCCTTTATACACACACACACACACTCACACAAACACATCATTCCAGAATCTCTAGAGGGTTTCTGACTTTTTTCTTTACACACACACACACACACACACACACACACACACACACACACCTTTGCAGAAACTATGGAGTGTTTCTGACTTCATGTGTACTTTTTACACACACACACACACACACATACAACCTTGCAGAATCTCTGGAGGGCTTCTGATTTTGTGTCCTTTTTACACAAACATACACACATACACACACCCTTGAAGAATCTCTAGAGGGCTTCTGACTTCGTGTCTTTTTACACAAACACACACACACACCACACACACATACACTTTGGTAGAATCTCTGGATGGTGGCTGACTTGCTGTCCTTTTTACACACACACACACACACACACACACAAACACTTGAAGAATATCTAGAGGGTTTTTGAATTTGTGTCTGTTTACTCACACACACACACACACACACACACACTTACAGAACCTCTGGACGGCTTCAGACTCCATGTCCTTTTTACACACACACACACACACACACACACACACACATACACTTTTGCAGAATCAATAGTCGGCTTATGACTTGGTGTCTTTTTTACACACACGCACACAGACACATACACACACCTGTGCAGAATCTGTGGAGGACTTCTAACAACATGTCCTTTTTGCACACACACACACACACACACAAAGACATACTCTTCCAGGATCTCTAGAGTGCTTCTGACTTGGTGTCCTTTATACACACACACGCACATACACCCTTCCAGAACTCTACAAGGATTCTGACTTCATGTCCTTTTTACACACACACACTCACACACAAACACACCATTGCAGAATCAATAGAGGGCTTCTGACTTCATGTCCTTTTTAAACAGACACACACACACACCCTTACAGAACCTCTGGAGGGCTTCTGATTTCATGTCCTTTTTACAAACACCCCCCCACACAAACGACCTTGCAGAATTTCTAGAGGGCTTCTGACTTTGTGACCTTATTACACACGCACACACTCACACACATAAAACCTTGCAGAATCTCTTGAGAGCTTCATACTTGGTCTCCTTTTTACAAAAACACACACACATCATGGCAGAATCTCTAGATGGCTTCTGACTTCAGGATCTTTATACACACACACACACACACACACACACACCTTTGCAGAAACTATGGAGTGTTTCTGACTTCATGTGTCCTTTTTACACACACTCACACACACACCCTTGCAGAATCTCTTGAGGCCTTCTGACGTCATGTCCTTGTTAAACACACACACACACACACACACACACACACACTTGCATAATCTCTGGAGGGCTTCTGACTTCGTGTCCTTTTTACACACACACACTCACACACACACCCTCCCTCACACTGATACTCATACCTTTGGAAAATTCCTAGAGGGCTTCTGACTTCCTGTCCTTTTTACACACACACACACACACACACACATCCTTGCAGAATTCCTGGATGGCTTCTTACTTTGTGTCCTTTTTAAACACACACACACACACACACACAGATACACACACCCTTGCAGAAATTCTAGAGGGCTTCGGACTTCGTGTTCTTTTTACGCACACACACACACACACACACAGACATGCACGCACCCTTGCAGAGTCTCTGGAATGCTTCTGACTTCGTGTTCTTTTTACACACACACACACACACACACACACACACATACATGCATCCTTGCAGAATCGCAGGAATTCATCTCACGTCATAGAGTTTATACACATACACATACACACTCAAACTCATTCCCTTGCAAAATCACTTGAGGGTTTCTTACTTCGTGTTCTTTTTACAAACATACTTAAAACACACACAGACACACCCTTGCAGGATCTCTAGAGGGCTTCTGACTTGGTGTCCTTTTTACACACACGCACACAGACACACATACACACACCTGTGCAGAATCTTTGGAGGACTTCTAAAATGTCGTTTATAAACACACACATATCCATTGCAGAATCTCTAGAGGGATTCAGACTTCGTGTCCTTTTTACACACACACACACACACACACACACATCCTTGCAGGAACTCTACAGCGATTCTAAATTCCTATCCTTTTACACACGCACACACACACTCACACGCTTGCATAATGCCTGCAGGGCTTCTGTCTTCATGTCCTTTTATACACACACACAGACACACAACCTTGCACAATCTCTAGAGTCCTTTTGATTTCTTGTCCTTTTTACACACACACACACACATACACACACACACACACACACACTTCCAGAATCTCTAGAGGGCTTCTGACGTCATGTCCTTGTTAAACACATACACACACACACACACACACACATCCTTGCAGAATTCCTGGATGGATTCTTGCTTTGTGTCCTTTTTAAACACACACACACACACACACACACACCCTTGCAGAATATCTAGAGGGTTTCTGAATGTGTGTCCGTTTCACATACACACACACACACACACACACACACATCCACACCCTTACAGAACCTCTGGACGGCTTCAGACTCCATGTCCTTTTTACACACTCACACACACACACACACACACACTTTTTGCAGAATCAATAGTCGGCTTCTGACTTAGTGTCCTTTTTTCACACACGCACACAGACACACACATACACTTTTGCAGAATCAATAGTCGGCTTCTGACTTGGTGTCCTTTTTACACACACGCACACAGACCCATACACACACCTGTGCAGAATCTGTGGAGGACTTCTAACAACATGTCCTTTTTACACACACACACACACACAAAGACATACTCTTGCAGGATCTCTAGATTGCTTCTGACTTGGTGTCCTTTATACACACACACACACATACACCCTTCCAGAACTCTACAAGGATTCTGACTTCATGTCCTTTTTACACACACACACACACACACACACACACACACACATGCATCCTTGCAGAATCGCAGGAATTCATCTCACGTCATGTAATTTATACACATACACTCAAACTTATTCCCTTGCAAAATCACTTGAGGGTTTCTTACTTCGTGTTCTTTTTACAAACATACTTAAAACACACACAGACACACCCTTGCAGGATCTCTAGAGGGCTTCTGACTTGGTGTCCTTTTTACACACACGCACACAGACACACATACACACACCTGTGCAGAATCTTTGGAGGACTTCTAAAATGTCGTTTATAAACACACACACACACACACATCCCTTGCAGAATCTCTAGAGGGATTCAGACTTCGTGTCCTTTTTACACACACACACACACACACACATCCTTGCAGGAACTCTACAGCGATTCTAAATTCCTATCCTTTTACACACGAACACACACACTCACACGCTTGCATAATGCCTGCAGGGCTTCTGTCTTCATGTCCTTTTTATACACACACACAGACACACAACCTTGCACAATCTCTAGAGTTCTTTTGATTTCTTGTCCTTTATACACACACACACACACTCACACAAACACATCATTCCAGAATCTCTAGAGGGTTTCTGACTTTTTTCTTTACACACACACACACACACACACACACACACACACACACACACACCTTTGCAGAAACTATGGAGTGTTTCTGACTTCATGTGTACTTTTTACACACACACACACACACACATACAACCTTGCAGAATCTCTGGAGGGCTTCTGATTTTGTGTCCTTTTTACACAAACATACACACATACACACACCCTTGAAGAATCTCTAGAGGGCTTCTGACTTCGTGTCTTTTTACACAAACACACACACACACCACACACACATACACTTTGGTAGAATCTCTGGATGGTGGCTGACTTGCTGTCCTTTTTACACACACACACACACACACACACAAACACTTGAAGAATATCTAGAGGGTTTTTGAATTTGTGTCTGTTTACTCACACACACACACACACACACACACACTTACAGAACCTCTGGACGGCTTCAGACTCCATGTCCTTTTTACACACACACACACACACACACACACACACACACACACATACACTTTTGCAGAATCAATAGTCGGCTTATGACTTGGTGTCTTTTTTACACACACGCACACAGACACATACACACACCTGTGCAGAATCTGTGGAGGACTTCTAACAACATGTCCTTTTTACACACACACACACACACAAAGACATACTCTTGCAGGATCTCTAGAGTGCTTCTGACTTGGTGTCCTTTATACACACACACACACACATACACCCTTCCAGAACTCTACAAGGATTCTGACTTCATGTCCTTTTTACACACACACACACACACACACACACACACACAAACTCATTTTCTTGCCAAATCTCTGCAGTCCTTCTGACTTCGTGTCCTTTTTAAACACACACACACACACACATACACTTGTAGAATCTCTGGAGGACTTCTGATTTCATGTCCTTATTGCACACACACTCCCTCACTCTCACTCTGGAGGACTTCTGATTTCATGTCCTTATTACACACACACACACACACACACACACACACTCCCTCACTCTCACACTCATACCTTTCCAGAAAACCTAGAGGGCTTCTGATTTCATGTCCTTTTAACACAACATACTCACCCTTGCAGAATCTCTAGAGGGCTTCTGACTTCCTGTACTTTTGACACACACACACACACACAAACACCCTTGTAGAATCTCCAGACATTTTCTGACTTCGTGTTGTTTTCACACATACACACACACACACTCTGGCAGAATCTCTGGAGGGCTTCTAATATGGTTTACTTATTTCAAACACAACAAACACACACACACACACAGACCTTTGCATAATCAATATTGGGCTTCTGACTTCGTGTAATTTTTACCCTCACACACAAACACACACACACACATACAACCTTGCAGAATCTCTGGAGGGCTTCTGACTTTGTGTCCTTTTTACACAAACATACACACATACACACACCCTTGAAGAATCTCTAGTGGGCTTCTGACTTCGTGTCTTTTTACACAAACACACACACACCAAACACACATACACCCTGGTAGAATCTCTGGATGGTGGCTGACTTGCTGTCCTTTTTACACACACACACACACACAAACACTTGAAGAATATCTAGAGGGTTTCTGAATTTGTGTCTGTTTACACACACACACACACACACACACTTACAGAACCTCTGGATGGCTTCAGACTCCATGTCCTTTTTACACACACACACACTTTTGCAGAATTAATAGTCGGTTTCTGATATGGTATCCTTTTTACACAAACGCACACAGACACATACACACACCTGTGCAGAATCTGTGGAGGACTTCTAACAACATGTCCTTTTTACACACACACACACACACACACACACACACAAAGACATACTCTTGCAGGATCTCTAGAGTGCTTCTGACTTGGTGTCCTTTATACACACACACACACACACATACACCCTTCCAGAACTCTACAATGATTCTGACTTTATGTCCTTTTTACACACAAACACACCATTGCAGAATCAATAGAGGTCTTCTGACTTCATGTCCTTTTTACACACACACACACACACACACACCCTTACAGAACCTCTGGAGGGCTTCTGATTTCATGTCCTTTTTACACACACACACACACACTTTTGCAGAATCAATAGTCGTCTTCTGACTTCGTGTCCTTTTTACAAACACACACACACACACACACACCCTTGCAGAATTTCTAGAGGGCTTCTGAATTTGTGACCTTATTACACACGCACACACTCACACACATAAAACCTTGCAGAATCTCTTGAGAGCTTCATACTTGGTCTCCTTTTTACAAACACACACACACACACATCATGCAGAATCTCTAGATGGCTTCTGACTTCAGGATCTTTTTACACACACACACACACACCTTTGCAGAAACTATGGAGTGTTTCTGACTTCATGTGTCCTTTTTACACACACTCACACACACACACACCCTTGCAGAATCTCTTGAGGTCTTCTGACGTCATGTCCTTGTTACACGCACACACTTGCATAATCTCTGGGGGTCTGACTTCGTGTCCTTTTTACACACACACTCACACACACACCCTTCCTCACACTGATACTCATACCTTTGGAAAATTCCTAGAGGGCTTCTGACTTCCTGTCCTTTTTACACACACACACACACACACACACACACATATCCTTGCAGAATTCCTGGATGGCTTCTTACTTTGTGTCCTTTTTAAACACACACACACACACACACAGATACACACACCCTTGCAGAAATTCTAGAGGGCTTCGGACTTCGTGTTCTTTTTACGCACGCACACACACACACACACACACACAGACATGCATGCACCCTTGCAGAGTCTCTGGAATGCTTCTGACTTCGTGTTCTTTTTACACACACACACACACACACACACACATACATGCATCCTTGCAGAATCGCAGGAATTCATCTAACGTCATGTAATTTATACACATACACATACACACTCAAACTCATTCCCTTGCAAAATCACTTGAGGGTTTCTTACTTTGTGTTCTTTTTACAAACATACACACACACACAGACACACCCTTGCAGGATCTCTAGAGGGCTTCTGACTTGGTGTCCTTTTTACACACACGCACACAGACACACATACACACACCTGTTCAGAATCTTTGGAGGACTTCTAAAATGTCGTTTATAAACACACACACACACACACATCCCTTGCAGAAACTCTAGAGGGATTCAGACTTCGTGTCCTTTTTAC